>NW_005054369.1:1287897-1338901 GCF_000277835.1 Geospiza fortis | reverse complement strand
AGCAGGAATCTTCTTGTTCCTGACAGATTCACGTCTCTTTTACAGCTCAGAGTACAGCATTGCTTTCTGACTCTTTTATTTTTAATAACCATAGATGTTTAGCTGTCTGTTAAGCTTAATGAGAATAATTAGACTGGATCTGGGGGAACAAAATAGACATAGTGTTGGTTTAGCACCATGTTATTCCCTGGGGATGCTGTTCGGGTGGCTGAGAGACTGGAAGAAATCATCTTTAACAATGAAAAAAGACTTGGTGAGTCATTCCAGCTATGAAAGGGATTAAAATATTTTTAAACAGAAGAGCAGTTATTAATAAAGTGCAGGAAATGATAGGGAGTTATTGCACTTTGAGCAAAAAGACAAACACGACTCCCTCCCACGTAGTACCCACTTTGATGAAACTCTCCCTCCCTCTTAAATCTTATTTATATTCCTCTCAACTTTCTTTCAAAACTTGTTTACTGAAGTGGCCATGATGTTATCCTTTCTCTGGGCGGATACTCCTCTGCAGTAAATGGTTTCTACTTCTCAGCCTCTGAAACAGGGAAAAATATCTTCATTATTTGTTCAAAATGGCAAAGCCAGTAGCCAGTGCAAGTGTCCCAGACCTCCTGAATCCTCCTGCGGCTCCTTTCTTCACAGATTTCTTATTAATACAGGAAGCTTCACCTGTGCCATGCATCCACACAAACTGCCATTAATTTTGGTTGTACTACATAGGAATGGCTGCAGAATGTTGCTCTAGTACTGTTCTGACTGCAAAATTATAACAGGAGGGAAAAAACCAATGATAATTATATTTTCAATGTCCCCCACCAGCCAAAATATACTCTTACACCCATGGAACCCATGGATTTCAGAGATGTCACCTGGCACCTAGGACACAACATTTTCTCCATTCTCTATTTTAACCTTTGACTTCTTTTTCAAAGATAGATTTAAAACATTTGATAATTGCACGAGTCCTTTCACGTGCTGACATTTTCCTTCCCTGCAAATATCACAACGCACCTTATTTTTCTCTTGAGAAGTTTATGAATCTACTGTAACTTCTTGAAGTGTTTTGGCTGCTTCCCAGGGAGACTCAAAACAATCCACTCAACTTCAGCTGAAGTGCAAAGTCCTGTTAGTTTGAGTGGTTTCTGACAGGAAAGTGTTTTCCCCAGAACCTTTGCATCAGCTCCCTTCTTAACTCAAAATGTTCAGGCTGTGCCCCACCTCATGCAGAAGGTTTTGCCCAGCTCTGCTTTCTGGCTGCAGGAATAACTTTGTTCTGATTTACTCAGCTGCCTTCCTTTCATCACCAGTAATTGGATCCCACCGCTGGAAACCAGCCCAAACCCCAAGTTTAATTTTAGTGCATGGTGCTTTACTTTTGTGATAGCCACTTTGCAAAGCACAATTCCCCTCAGCTACCAGCTCATATTTATTGTTATAAATCCTGTGAAGCACGGGAACACAAGGGAAAAATGTCCTTCTTCATCTTGAAAACATAATACTCAGTGGCTGGAATGTGCCAAAATGGAAAAAACCAATTATTTTATGATGTATTTGATCCACATCTAGTGCTGTAGAGGGAAGACATGATGCAGAAAGTTATGAGCCACAAAATGGATGTTTCAGAGGAAATAAACAAAAACAAATTCTTATTTTTCCCCCCTTTTTTTTTTTCCCTTTTTAAACGGATGCTTCTATTGTCATAACACCTCAAGCCCTTTATAAGAAAACCACAAGTTAAGGCTCATTCCCTCTCATTCTCTCCGAGTTGAAAGATGAGGCTCTGGGGCGTTGAGTTTAATATCCCTATTTAATATCCCTTTAGTCTATCCTTGCTTCCCTGTTTTAACATTTGTGACCCAGGCTCATATTTCCTTTCTGGATGTCTTCTGAACAGGGAGATGAATCTTTGTTTAATTTTGGCTTTCTTCCCCACTGCTGAGATTGTTTTATTTCTCGATCAGCTGTTATAGCAATGATTTTCGGCAATGTTTCATTTTTTTTTCTTTTGGAAACTGTACATCTGCTCTTGGCATCTGTTCCATATCCTTTATGAACACTGAAGCAGGGAATTTATTTAATGTTTTTTTCTTGCATAGGCTGAGTCTATTGTCTAGAAATTATTTTCTTTGCCTTGAAAAGCCCACAGTCTCCTTCATCAACACTTCCACGTTGGAAACACTTCCTATCGCTCATCATCTGGTGGAATTACATTTTATTCCATGTCATTACTTTCCATGTTATTTCTTTAGAGTCTTTAGTTGCTTTCAGTAACCATTCCAGCCCTTCCCCCTTACCTAATTCTTTATTGTTCCTTGTTACTTCTCGCACACCCTTATTTTCTCTTTTTTTTTTAAATGCTACCAGCGTATATTTAATGACTTCCACTCTCTCTGAACCTACTAAAAGCTGCCTTCAAAGCTGTGGCTTTCCTACCTTGTGTCATTTTGACCTCTTTATTCCACAGAATTTCCTTGCATTTCTTCTGTTTAAATGCAAACATCTCTTTTTCATCATTTATCCTCCCTCACAGTGTGAAGCAAACCACTTATGCTGCAGAGTTTTAGCCTCATTGAAATATTTTGCTTTTGATAGGTTCAGCTCAAGTGGAGGATCCCTCTCTGTGTAGTTTTTGCATTGGATTTAGCACGAGAAAAACCCTTGTGCACCTCAGCAAAGTGCTTGACTAATGCATTTATTGCTCCAACTTGTTTGTGTCTGTGAAGTTATCATCTTTCATCTTGAAGTATTATTACACACTGCTGGCCAGTAAAGTGAAAATGGACAAACACAGCTTGGGTTATAACAGATCTTTAAACAGATCTTTTAATGCTTCACTGAAAAATTACCAACAGAGGCTTTGCTCTCTGGAGAGTGCCAAGAACACACAGAGCTCAACAATTACAAGGCAGGGGCACAGGGAATGTGAAATCAGCTCAGACCAAGTGTTTCCAAACTCCAGGGGCTGTTGGAGCTGCAAATTCCCTGCAGCTGAACCGGTGATCCTGCAAAGCTTAAGGTGAGGAAGGGGCTCAGAGCTCATGGTGAACAATTCCACCACCCCCTGACTCAAATATCAGGGCTCCAGCACAGCTTGTGCCTCTTCTTCTGGCTCTTCTGCAGAGAAGGGAGCGTCTGCCTCTCCCAGCACCCTCTCAAAACAAAACAGGTGATGTAAAGTTTTTTTTCCCTCCTATGTGTAAGCAAGAAAATCCCTGGAGCAGGAGATTTATACAATCTAAATGTGATACAAACACTCATCATCGTCAAACACATGAGGAATTCAAAACCAGCCCAAAACAGACACCCAAGATTTAAAACCAAAAAATAAATTAGAAATTCAGGAAAAGAAGCCAAGTCCAAAATGGATTTTAAAATCCTTACTAAGCTAACTGAAAGCAGGACTCTCGTTTTTATTTTTTTCCAATTTTCACACTAAGAATTCTGCTGCCATTAGGAAATATTTTCTCCTTAGATCACTCTGGAACTTGAGACCCCAGCCTACTCTTGAAATTAACTTCATAAGTTATATTTTGAGATGATTATTTAAAACCAAAAATCAGTGGGATGTAACCATCTGCAAATACTTGCAGAGCCCAGTGGATCAAAGTTTTCCTGATTTGTGCCATAAGAGATTCACTTATTGTTCATGTTTTGGTAGATCATATACTCTCCCTTTGGAATATATTTAAAAATTGGAATGGCATCAGAGAACTCATGTTACAGAGAAAACTTTGCAAAATTGTCTAATGTTAGTTCCCCTGAATTCCACATTTCCCACTATCCTTGGGGATAATGGAACAGATCCATCACACTGATGCTAAAAAGGTTTATTGCAGTGAATGGAAAGAGCTGGAACTCCTCATCCCACTGGCGTTTACGGCTGCTGGTGGAAAAGAAACACCTCCTTTGGGGGAAAGGCTGGAGGAGAGCTGTGCTGGGAAATCAGCCACGTGCAGACAAAGGGATTTCCATTGATATTTTAATGCAAAAACCTGCGAGAACGGCATCCGAACGCTCATGTGGACAACACAAACAATCCAAGGAAATCAAAGCAGAAAAGCAAAGACAGTTTGTTGGCAGATGGAAAAGGATTGGGAAGTTAATGGCTTTGGGGAGGGCTGCCCTGAGCCGAGTACAGCACATCTGGTTGGACCCCTGTCCTAAAAGGAACAATGTAATAATTGTGAGCTGAGCTGGCTTTAGATTCTCTCTCTGAAAAGTCTTCAACTAAAAGCTATAGTCTCGATGAGTTTAAACTGCACCATTTCTGTGGAGTAAGGAAATCCACGTCAAAACCAACTGCATCCAAGTCTGACAACATGAGGTTGTATTTTATGAGCAGGAAAAAAAATCCCCGTAGTATTTTCATGGTTCCCCGTCAGAGGGGGAGAGATGAATCAGACTCCATGTTCTTAGAAGGCTAATTTATTATTTTATGATATTATATTATATTAAACAATGCTATACTAAACTATACTAATGAATAGAGAAAGGGTACAGACAGAAGGCTACAAAGAATGATAATGAAAACTTGTGACCCTCTCCAGAGCCTTGACACAGCTGGACCATGATTGGTCATTAAGTTAAAACAATTCATATGAAATCCATGAAACATTCACCTGTTGGATAAACAATCTCCCAACCACATTCCAAAGCAGCAAAACACGGGAGAAGCAAATCAGATAATTATTGTTTTCATTTTTCTCTGAGGCTTCTCAGCTTCCCAGGAGAGAAATCCTGGCGAAGGGATTTTTCCAGAAAATATGACAGTGACAAATCTCCATTCATATCTTCCAGAAATTAGTAGAAAAAGGGTTTTCTGTTATAGAAAAACCTGCTGCAATGGCCACAGCTCAAATCAGATCCCTTACAGATTTGGACACTATAGTTCACCTCATTTTTAGCTTTTTATTTGTTCCAAATATAGATGTTCCATGCCTCTATCATTTTAAACCTTTCACACTAGAATGCAAATTACTGAAGTAGTACACTGCACTCCAAATTTTGGAGATATGCTGACAATGCATTAGGGTTTTGTCAATTACACCAATGAAAAGTTGGTTTTCAGAGCCTGGCTATTGAACTGAAATTTGCTGTTTATAGTGTGATGTCATGAACTTGTTGAGGCAGCTGCAAATGAAAATTAATGATTAATCTCAGCACTTGATACAGAAGGGAAGAAGAAATTGTGCATGGGAATTATTGGTGACCCACCCAGAGCAACTCACTGCCGTGTGGGAAAGTCTCACAACTACACTGAGGAGGAATAAGGAGCTTAAAGATGCTGCTGGTGGTGCAAAAGTGACAGCTCCCCCTCCCTCTGCCTCACTCACCAGGTGACACCTGTGGGCAGCAAAAGCCACCTGTGACAGGGAGAGGTGGTGCAGGAAATCATCCAGGCAGCCCAAAGGCCTCAGTGGTGTCATTATTCTCATCTTAAACCTTCATCAGTGCTGTGCATTCTATTAGCTGAGCTTTTATCATACCTGGGCCGGATTGCTCCTTGTAAGTCAGCCACTGATTCAGTGCAAACAATAACCAGCAGAAAAACACTAAATACACACATTTCTTGAGCTGCCCTCTGAATTACTGTCCTAAAGCTTTCATCAAACAAAAGGTGAATTTTCTCAAACGAGCAGCCTGACACAACACAATCCATTCTTTTTCTAAAAGCAATGCATGCCACATATAAGTGCATTTGCTTTCTAAATTTAGAAAGCTCTCGCTTTCTAAATTAAAAGTTTCCAGATTTCTCTGGTGCTGCAATGGAAGAAGAAGGGGGGATTTGCACACAGCCTTCCCTTCTGACCTCCATTGAAGCTGAGGCTGTGGACCACACTGAAAAACTGGTTTTATTTCTAACATTCCAGTCTGCAGGCTGCAGCACTCTTCAGCCACCAGGAAGATGAAGACAGCTCTGCTGATATTTAACTTTATCCCTCTGAGTTGTTAATTAACATAAGTAAACACTTTGCCTGCAGAGAACGGGATAATGTGGTAAAGAAGTTTGTGAAATGACTCACAAGAGCCATAAGGACAGAACCATGAGTGTTGTGGGAAGCTTCTAGGAGCATCTCTACCTCCTTTGATTACATGTTTCTGGAGCAGGTGCTTTCTGTGATTCTGATTTCTAAAGAGCTCATGTATTTTTTCATCTTGCTTGCTGAAGTTCTGAGTATAAACACCACTGAAATCATCAGCTATTTATTTTGCATTTGGGGACTGTCAAGAGGAGTAAAATGATCTGCATACACAGTTCAAATCAGCATTATTTGGCATTTTGATGCACTCAGGGCACTTAGCCATGAAAAATCTTGCAGTGTTGAATAGACAATTTTACAGCTGGGAGACTTTTTAGCCTTCTGTTTATGATTGAAGCTACAAGCCACAACCTATCCTAGCAAAAGGCTGGACTAAAGCCAGAGTTTTGAAGTTTTCTGAAGTGGGCCATAGCATTAAAAAAGGTGGCATGTTGTTATTATAGCCTTATTTTCATAAGGCAAAAAGAAGTGAGTGCCAAGTCTTCTCTCAGTCCCTACACTACATTTAAAACATCTTTTCTGAAGCTTTACAATTAAGGGCCTTATACTTGTTACAGACTGCCCTGGTAGCAGCTATTTCCTGAAACAGTCTAATGCTTGTCATTGTTTAAAGTTGGTTTAAATTGTAGGAATTAACAGAGACTTGGTGGGAAAAAACCACCACCTGAACCTGTAATTAGTGGCTGCCTACAACGAGCAGCCTCAAATCCTGGCATTTTTTAGCTTTGCTATATGAAATGCACCCACTTCAGTCAGGGTTTCAGCTGCATCACAATTCCTGGGCTTCTCCAGGTTTTTTGGGTTAGGGCTTTAATCAGCAGAGAGCCCCTGGCTGATGGGACAATGAAATCACTGGGCAGACAACAGCTGAGAGATGTGAAATTCCTTCAGCTGCCTGCCTGCAGGAGAAAAGCCAGGGTGTTTTTTTGTGGAAGTGGAGCTGACAGGAGTTCTCTCACTCTGCCAGGCACCAGCTGGCTCTTGCTGCAGCTGGGATGGTGCCAGCAGCAGCTCTGGGCAGGCTGTGAGACACTGGGGGCATCCCTCACCCGCCCCAGCACTGCTGGGGCAGGGAACAAGAGGAACTGATGGATCATGGATGGGCTGTGCAGGGAAAGGAGCTGGAGAGCTGAGCTCCCCCTCTGCAGGGAGACTCTGTGGAGAGGGAGCTTTAAATACAATGTGAAGGTGGCAGAGCATCCCAAAAATGGAGCTCCCAGGCAAGATGGCAATTTGAGAGTTCCTGTCCTTGCTGTGGGGCTGCATTAGCCAGCAGGCATTGTCCCTGCTCCCTGCAGGGGGGTTGGAATGGTGATTTGGGGGGTGCCTTCCCACCCAAACTGTTCCCTGAGCCTGGGTCAGCCCTGTGCAGCACCAGGAGCAGCCTCACATCTCAGCTGGTGCTCTCTCATCTGATCTGCAGGGATACACTCCTTCCCAGTGATTAACTATTCTTTTTATTAGACTTTTCTTGATACTTGGCTCTTCTGTTGTATCCTTTATGTTTACTGCATCCTTTATGTTTATTGCTCTTTCTCCTCTAGGCATAAACATTTATTCCCTTCCTCTTTACTATTGCTTTTACCTATTTGCCAACATCTGTCCCAACAGGCTTTTCTTGGCTGAGCAGACTCTTCAAATGCTCCCAATTTTTTTAGCTGTGTGATCATTCCCCTGCAGAGCAGGGCCAGGTGGGGCCATTCTCAGCACCCAAAGCTTTGCTAGACTCACAGAAATGGAGAAAGACTCAATAACTGATGTGAACAGCCAGATAAAATCTCAGCTCACTTTGATTCACTGTGCCCAAGGATCCTCTCCCCCAGGAGTGTGAAATAATGGAGATCCTCTCTCTCAAAGGTTTGACTCACCCTCCCCAGCACCTGGCACTGCTGCCCAGATTCTCTCTTCTCCACTTCTCATGACAACAATAATTTATCAACTTTCTCAAGCAAAACAGCTTAAGCTGGGCTGCTGCTGCTGCTCATGCTAATGAGCCAAAGCCTCTTCATATCTTTAAAAGGATTTTGGCTGTGGGAAGGTCAGAGGTAAACAATCCACTGTGTCAGGCTAGATTAGATTTCATTTTCAAGTATGACACCTTTTTCTGTTATTAATGCTGCCAGGCACTGAGGAGTTTCATTAACTGCCTACAGCAAAGCCAACATGATTTTTTTTTGTACAACATGCAACAAATATTTGTGTTATAAAGGGAGGTTACCTTGAACTCTACGATAAATTTCAGGTCTTTTTGTTGTCTACTTGCTCCCCCTGATTTTCTCTAGAGGTAGCCTACCTTACTTAGTGTCCTTAACAAATGTTGATGCCTTTTTCCTATTGGGGTGGCTGTCAGTGTTCGCTGTCATCTCAGGGGACTGAAGCAGCTCCACCAGACTCCAGGAGAAGATTTATTTCTTATTCTGTTCCCTAGTTATTCTTTAGGCCATCACAGTCCATTAATTTGCACCTTGTGCTTCCTTTGATTTGCAAAACCTTTTCTTGAGTGGATTTATCTGTGGCTTTTCTAAGACCCCAATAAAGCACCACCTGGTCCCATCTTGAATCTGGCCAGGGTTAAGGGAGTGTGACAAGCACTTCCTGGAGTTATGGATTATAACACATAATTCAAATGTACTTCTACGTTCCTTCACTTGCTCTGAACAATAACTTTTTCAACAACCTGACCTCTGAAGATGAACAGCTTCCTTTAAGCATTGCCTCTGAATAAAGGAATTCTTGTGAAAACAGCAGAAGCACCCATTATGTAATTAAAACTTCCCTGTTTACATGGAAAATCACCGAGACTAATGCTGCAGGAAGATGAAGACTTTAAAGGGGAGAACCTTGACTTTCAAGTTCCACTGAAGAACATGAGTCATCTTTGGGAATGGGATTAAAGTAAATTTCTGCTTCAGCAGCAGGCTGTACTTTGGGACACTCCTTTTCCCTGCTTTTCTGGCTGCTTGGCGTCTGTGCTCAGAGGAGTCAAGCTAGGGAGGGGAGAAAATGAATGCCACCAAGGTATTCCTGCAGCAGCCTCTGTGTCGAAACTGGGGATGGGAGAATCTGCATCACCTCCAACAAGATTCTCTTGGCTTCTCCAGACCTCCAGACAACTTGTTTGAAGGATAGAATTTAGCTAAAAGAGCTTTACAAAATGGGTTTATATGCATTGATTTTTATTGTGACAATGTTAGTGATACTTGTGTACTCCACTGTGCGCAGCAAATGATGACCAAGGCCATCAAAGAAGTTTTTCCCGTTCAAGAGAGAGAGGGAAATGTAGGAAATGGATTTGTAGAGAATTCTCAAAGCCTGACAGAAGGCTCACACTGTGTGCATCTGTATGCAAACCTTGAGATAAGAAATGCTGACTTAGAAATGTCATGGAATAGGACAGACATTGCTGAGAGAGAAATGGAACTAGACAAGTTCCAAAGGATGACCTTGTAAATAAGACTAGATACTTTGGAGAAATAGAACTATGAAAGATGCATTTTAGTGGGACCCACAAAGGATAATTTTAGATGATTGGCTTTAAGGTATCTATAGCATGGTGTAACAAATGCTGATAGGCCAAGAAGCACTTATCATGTATTGTAATTAAGAAATAATTAGCTTCTGATTGTGATAGCATGAATTATATCATCTGTATTGTCTCATCCTTCATATGAGACTGAAAATGGAATAAAATTTTTTTAAACATCTCTCAGTTACCCCATCTTTGGGTCAGAAAAAGGCTTAATCCACTGTGCACTGAGTTGGTGTCACCAAAATCCTGTGGTGGTGATCCCAAAAACAGTCATGGTTTGGGACAGGATGCTCTCATTCTGTACTTGCTGGTGTGGAGAGAGAAAAAGAAAGTTCATGAAGGGTCTTGATAGAGGAGACTCTGCCAGAAGTTTTACTCTGTGCTGTTTTTCTGGTGTTGCATTTTATTACCACTTGTTTTCGAGGTGGTGTTTGAATTATCTATTCTTTTAAAGGTTATAGCCAATAAAAAAGATAGTGCCAGCAGTTCACTGCCTAGGAGAAGATACTCTCAACAACACAGTTAAAATAGAAAGGAAATATGAGTTACTTTATTGATCCCTTAGGAGGAAGCAAAGCCAAACAGTGAAAAAAAAATTCTGCAGGCTTTGACCTTTATAATATAGGTAGCTATAGAGTAGGGACTTGATTGTGCATCTGTACATGAACTTGTACAATTCATACCTCATTTAATGCATTAAAAATGACATTTTTAAAAGCAGGCTGACCTTTGCTGTTTGACAGTGTGTTTAGAGTTTCAACCATCCTTAAAGGTGGAGGAGGCAACTTTTATTTTAGGGCTTGTTGAGGTGGCACTCTCTCCCAAGAAATCTCTGAAAGACCAGGGAGAAACTCCTTGGTAAAAGAGGAAGTTATTCCAGAGAAAATGGAGGAGTAGGAGGGAAAAGGGATGGGAAAAGAAGTTGCAGACAACTTCTTAGAGAGTCCCTTTTGTGAAGTCATGAGCGATCAAAGTTATCCTACTGCCCCTTGGAGAACACTCAGATCCAGGATCCCTCCTGAAACAGAAAGAACTTCTGCTCATCACATAAGTGATACGAAATAAAGAGCAACATTTCTAAGAAGTTGTTAGGACTGATTCTGAGTTCACCTAGGAATTCCCATAGCTCTGTGTGAGCAGCTCTGTCACAGCTGAGGACACAGGGCAGTAAAATATCCTGGGAAAGGTGTGTGGGGAGGACTTGCACAGCCTACAGCAAATCCATATTCCCAGATGTAGTAGCCCACACTGGAGTAGGGGATTTGTGGGGATTTGGAAGACATCAGCTGAGAAAACAAGAATCAGAGGAAAGCAATTCCAGGAGCTGTGTGGACACAGAATGATCCTTTAGGAATATGGTGGGTATAAGAAACCTGAACCTAAAAGGTTTAGATGAGCATCACTTTGAAAACAACATATTAAAACCCAGAGTTACTGAAGTCTGGTATAATGTGAAATAGGGACACTTGGTGGAGAAATATCAACACTTATCCAAGAACAGCTTCCAGGAGAATGTGTCCTTCAGGACACACCTGAGCTCTGAGAAACTCTTGCAGGTGTATTCCCCAAAGAGGTGGCACTGCTTTTGGAAAGGCTAAATTCCAATATCAATGAAATGCTGACAAATGTGGAAGACAGGGATGTACAGCAAACCCTCTGTGTGGAGATGCTGCTGTGGAATGTTATTGGAGTCCATGGATGTGATTTGAAAGCTATTAAAGGAATAAATTCCCTGGCAATGCTGGGTCATCCCACTGACATCTTGGTGGTGTTTATGGGACTTGCCTGCTTTATGCTGTAAATAATTATTATTTTTTTTTTAAGGCTGACCAGTTGGCAAACAATAAGTTTCTAGTTTCAGATTTTAACTTTACAACCAGTTATTAATAAATATCAAAGGATTTACTTTTCAGAACTGGTAGCAGGTGACCTTTGTTTTAGATGATCAAAAATGGTATTCTTGGGTTAGGGTTAGAATTGCTGGTGAAAATAAAAACTGAGAGAAGAAGAAGGGTGAGGGGAATTGGTAAAATCTACTTTTTTTGGGATGGAAGAAGTCTGAGGGCAAATCCCAAGAAGGGCTGTGGTGGTGCTAACAGTAAATAGACGTGTTGTTATTTTCTTGGAGGCTTCATCCCTGGGTGGAGGGATGCTTGGTGTGTTATTCACAGAGAAAATGCCAGCTGGAGATGAGTTATGTTCCACTCAGCCCCGAAACTGTGCTGGGGAATGAATCAATTCTGAGCTACAAAGTGTAAGAAAAGCACATCATATTTATGTGGTGTCAAGTTTATGCCCTTGAAAGTGCAGCTCCCAGGACTGGGGGCTGAGGGGCTCCACAGATTTCAGGGAAGATCTATGGATGCAGCCCAGCTGAGCCACAGAAAATGCTTGTTCCCTGATGAAGTAAGTGCCATTTATCTTTCCAAAGTTACAGTCACATCTAGAGGAAACAGCCAAGGGAAAATAGGCAGGCTTAATTTTTTTTTTAATCTTTTAGCCAATTTTAGATTTTGTTAATAAAATACTTTTTGAGTCTGGCCTTGCATGGGTGTTAGGAACTCTATTTATTTTTCTGTGCAATGATTTAATACTTTTTGATGAGCCCTTATTGCACATGGGTGCTATAAATTTGAACTCCTCTTTTCAGCACACTTGACCTCCATCCTGATTATACAGAATGGCAGGTTTTAGGGTAACATTGCTGGAAAATGGCCTTCAGGGATAATTTTGGATTTTTTTTTTCTCAAAATAGCCTGACAACACAACCTTTATGTCTGTATAGAACAAACTTTCACATAATTTTAAAGGTTGGGTAGTTTCTGGATCTGGATTTCAATGGAAATCAAAATAAATAAATATTTTACTCTAAGTGCAACACATTTACAAGTTTGTGCATGCCTGGGGAACTTAGATTTTCTTTTTGAGGTGTCACTGACACCTGAGCTTGGATGCCTACAAAGACATGACTGTGAGTTCTGCCATCCCTAATTCCTGTCCCACCCACCTGTGCTTGCCTTACTTTCTATGATGAAATTCTGCTTTATATCTAACTTTCTATTGCTGAGCTTTATCACTACTGAAGATAAGTGTGAGCCTGAAATCCAGGTGGGATTCAGGAGCTGGTGCGCTCCCACTTGTTCCTCCTGAAATATTTATCCAGACTCCTGGGCTTGTTTCATCCCTGAGGTTTATTTATTTATTTAGGGACCTCCTGTGGGAGGTGGGGAATGAGGGATTCATGCCGTGTCTCAGATAGAAAGGGATTTGAAACCCACATCACCCCTGTGCTGATTAACAGCTCAAGAAGACAAATCTGCCTCTTCCGCCAGAAGCCCAACCACACCCTGCCCTGATGCCTTGTTCAGGCTGACCTAGAACAGAGGCTGGGCAGAGTTCCAGAATAAAGCAGGGATTTATCCAAAGGATCTCCTCCATGGATCCACCTTGGGCAGCACAAGAGCCCAGCCAGGGCTGCACCCAAGATGAACCAAAATGGCCCCAAAATGCACGAGCGGGCACGGGGTCTGTCACTGGGATCAGTTCTGCTCCATTTGCACCTTGCAGTTCATTGTCCCATTCCAGCTTTAGCCCCTGTAGTCCCACCCTGCTTGTTTTTCTCTCTCCAGCCCACGGTGTTTGTGCTCTTGGGCTGAGATTTGGGTCATTTGTCCTTGGTGCCCAGCTGGAGCAGGAATTGTTTTGTCTCCCTGCTCTGTGCACAGAGCTCACCATCCCCTGATGTGAGCCCAGCCCCACACACTAAAGCAGCACAGAATGTGAAACATAGAAAAGCCAAACCTGAGGCATCCCACCTACAGCTGGGAGCTGGCTCAGGGCCATGGATGGTGGGGCAGGCACAAGTCCAGCTGTTTGAAGGGAGTTTAATCCCTGCTCCCCAGCCTGCTGTTCCGCCAGCAATGTCAAATCTGTGTCAGCACTCCTGTTTGCATTGTGTTTTCCAGGCATTTAATTATTTCCATCTATTTTAGGAGTTGTCGGTGCACTCTTGCATGTCAGGCCCCCGAAGATGATGTGTAACTGCCTCTTCTTTGGTAAATTTAAACAGATGCATTATCTGATGAAGTGCTTTTTGTGATTTAGAAGCAGCAGCGGGACTGAGCGCGGCGATCAATCAATATTGATTATCACAGTTTTTCCTGGGCTTGAGAAAAGTGTGCTGTAAGGAGGGACTGCAGGGCCTCAGTGCTGCTGAGGCCTTATCCCTGAGAGAAATCAAAGTGAGGGTAATTAATGCTGCTGGCATGAGCATTAATTCTGGGCTGGTGATGATATGGCCATTAAAAGGAGTGTGCAGCCTCTCCCATAATGTATTGCACTAAGAGGGTGAATGTATATTTGCCTGGATTGAGTTTGATGAATTATCTACCTCGGTCCTGCTACTGTTATTTTTACTAAAGCTCGTTAAACACAAAGTGGTGGCAAAGCCCTGGGTTCTGCCTGCTGCTCCTGGGCCACTCAGAACATGTATTCCTAAACCAATGTGTGTTTTCTCTCCAGCTGTGCAGAAGGAGCAATTGAGGCTCCTAAGTACTGCATGCAATAGAGAGCTGTGTTAAAAAGAAATACTGTGGTAAAAAGAAATACCTCAGTCTTCCCAGGGAGAGCAGCTCTGGGTGGGAGAGGGGCTGCAGAGGGTGTGATTTTCTGAAATAGCCCTTTGCTTCTGCGTGTCCTTGAAGTCTGTCCCACCCCAGCCTCCCCCTGCCTTGGGCTGGGGGAATTGCTGGGTGTTCTGTGGCCCCTGGCCTGGGATGAACTTGCCTTTTCTGCTCCGTTTTGTGCAGGGTGCAGCCACAGAGGCAGGTACAGATCTCTGGTAAATCATCCTCTGAGCTCTGGTGGCTTTTGTGTATAAAAATCTCGTGGCAGAATGGGTTGCCACATCGTGGTGACAGTCTCCCTCTTCTCCATATCTCCCTTTTGAACCAGTAAAAGCTCGTTTGTGCCTTTAAAAATAATAACTTCCATAGATTACAGCCCCAACTGCATGCCAGCCTTTGTGGCTGCAGTATCTGAACCCTCTTTTATTCCAGAGACTTAATATAAAACTCTTCTGATTTCTTGTAAATGCCCTGGAAGAAAATCCTGCTTTGAGTGGGTTTAAGGTGCCCCTATTGCTCTTTAATCCACTAATCCTTGTACCTGCAGCTTCCTGGGCAGAGCTCCTGGGATGCTGAACAAATGCAAGGAGAGCCTGGCTGGTACCAGCCTGGGGGGAAGGTTCAGCTCTGCCTCTGGAATCAGGAGATCCTAAATCCAGAGAGCTGCCAGCTGTTCTGGGAACTGCTCTGCCTGGAGGGGTTGCAAACTCCAAAGTGGGAGAAGCTTTAGAACTCTGGGGGTTCCCACTTTTGGGGTGCAAACTCTGCTCGTGGGTGAAGATGGGGACCCTTGGGGACAGCTCTGTGCCCTGCTCCAGCTGTGCCCTGCTTGCTCTGGATGGGAGGTGTGCAGGAGAAGCATCCCTGGCACCAGCAGGCTGCAATTAGTTATTTGGAGGAGTTCTCCAGCAATCTTGCTTTCATCCACAGCCAATGGTAATCTTCCAAAGTGGAAGTGCAGAAATAATTTGGAGCTCAAAGCAGCTTTTGTTCACTCACTGATAGAGAAACTTCCTTTCTCTCCTGACACACTGCAGCCACTGAGCAGGAGTTAGATTTTCATTTTCCCTGCTATAAATCCTCTTTTCTAAGTATCTACATCAGCTGAGCTCATGGTGTTCTGTAGGTATCCTCCAAAAGGCCAAGAGGTTACAAAAAGGAAAGCTGTGCACATTTGTCTCAAACCTTTTCTCTGTTTAAGATGAAATCCACAGAGTTGAGCTCTGTCTACTCACAAATAATGATAGTTCTGCAACAATAAAGTTCGTTGCTGATATGAAAATAATCTCATCAGCTTCACCCTTACCCCCACATTTTCCTAAAGTTACATGTCTGGAGACAAAATACTGACTCACACAGCTGCTGAGGCTTTCTGATCTGAAAATGAATGAATTCCAAAGTTCCAAGTTGGAATGTATTTGTATTTTTAGTGATGCTTTATCAAAATGCTTGTCTCCAGCTAGCTAGTGGCTGCTCAATCTGCATTTGAAGCCGATTATTAGCTTGATACTATCAAATTTATTTAAGGAGTCTTTGTTTGCATATCAAAGACAAAGTCTGCACGGCTTGCTTGCAGAGCTAGATCTGATCTTGGTTCTTGTGTTAATTCTTTGATCTGGGTGCTCACAGCTGGTGTAAAACAACAAACCACAGCACTCTCATTAAGGTACACGAGCGATACCATTTCCTGAGAAAATAAAATTTTATTGCCCCATCTTCTGCAGGGGCTGGAGAACACGAGGCCAGTTCCTGTAGTGCAGGGAAAGGTCAGAGACACCACCAGGCTGGGGTGAAACAGCTTCATTATTAGCATTATTCACCACGTGAGAAAACACACGGGGCACTGACCTGGGGGGAGCACAGGTAAAAGGGAGGGGGACGGAAGCATTTCCAACCCCATGAAATCCCATTGAAAAATCAGTTAAACCTGCTAAACTGCCCCCAGATCTCATTTGTTGCACTACAGTGTTGATTAAGAATTAGGGTTTATTAATCCTCTTGGTTTGGTTCCCCCAATGGGGAGATCTAAGAGTGGAAGCAATGCATGGGTGCAATCCAAGTTGTGCCTTGTGATAATTTATTTGTGGGGAACTTTGGAAGGAATTTGAGATGGGAGTTTTGAGTTTTTAGATTATGTGATTTTTTGTTTAAATTTTTTATATAGGTAGGAGTTGTGAGTTTGGTTTATATTGCTATGATATGGTTTAGAAGGTTATAAGATTTTTGGTTATAAGATTTTTAGTTATAAAAATTTTTTAAGGAGTTATTTATTAATAAAATATTGCTAATAAGGATATTTATGTTTTTGATTTAATTTTAAAATATTTTCTTTTATGGACTTATAGTGTAAGTTTTTAGTTAACTATGTTATGATATATGAATTTATAGTACTCTATTTTAATTTTTTGGTTTATTTTTGTAGTTAATTTTTTTATTTTAAACTTTAAAACTTTACTTTTAAAATTTAGTTTAACATGTTTATGTTTTAAATTATAAATTTATATTTTTGTTTTTAACGCTTGAGTTTGGAAGCTTTTTCTAAGGCTTCAGATTAAATCTTGTGTTTAATTCTACACTTTGGCTTATAGGCCTAAGGTTCTGAGAGTTCTTTGCATTTTGGATTCCAACAGTGCCCCACAGCGCAGAGCTTGTAGACAAGACTTTTCTCCTCTCTGTAAGAGAGGATTTGAGCAGGATTTGGATTTTCCCCATCCATTAGCCTAACCATGCACAGCCATCCATGACCCTGCTCTGAGGGACAAGACTGTAAATGCTTTCAGCATCTGAAGAAAGGCCCATGATTGCCCCAGATGTGCTCAAATTCCTTCTGCAATATCAAAAACATAAATATCCTTATTTGTACTGCTGGCAGAAGCCACAAATCCTCCACCTGTGCTGTTGACCTGGTCCAGAGCCTCGTGGTACCCAAACTGGTGATTCACAGAATTCACAGAATCACAGAATGACCAGGTTGGAAGAAACCTTCAAATTCATCGAGTTCAACCCATTCCCAACCCCTCAGCTGAACCCTGGCACCCAGTGCCACATCCAGGCTTTGTTAAACACACCCAGGGATGGGGACTCCACCACCTCCCCGGGCAGCCATTCCAGAACTTTATCACCCTTTCTGTGAAAAACTTTTCCCTGATATCCAACCTGTATTTCCCTTGAGGCTGTGTGCTCTGGCTGTGTCAGTGCTGCTGGAGAAAGAGCCCAGCCCCAGCTGAGCACAGGCACCTTTCAGGAGCTGTGAGAGTGATGAGGGCAGCCCTGAGTCTCCTTTTCTCCAGGCTGAAATTGATGGTGCCAGGTGACCAACACAGCACAGAGGAAGGAAACTCCAGTTGCTGCTATCCTGTGCCCCCCCCCTCGGGAGAGCAGTGGGGCAGGAGGAGCTTTTCAGAAGGATTTCTTTGAAGTTTTCAGTGAATGGCTGCGGACAAAGGGCAGGATGTGCCAGTCAGCTGCAGGGAGGGATGGCAGACCGCGAGGAAGCGGTGAAGACTGAAGGGTTCCTCACTGACAGCTGAAATTCCCGTGTAAATGTGATTACTTTTTCTTTTGCTGCAGTAATGGCTGAGGATGGAGCCTGGAGGAGCAATAAAGCCCCTGTCCCTTGGGAGCCAGGCAGGGATGGAGCTGCTGTGATGCATTTGCCTAATGGCACAAATGGGGTGGTGGAATTCCCTTCACTCCCCTTGGCCCTCGGGGATGTTTCTGGTGCCTTTGGGGGTGATGGATCCTCCACAGGAACAGGGCACAGACTGCATTCACAGCTCAGGCTCCTTGCCCAGACCTTGGAGAGCCGTTAAGGAGCTTTTCTCCTTCAAGGCTGGGAAATGCCAGCAGTGGATGTGGATGTTGTTGCTCTGACTTTTGAGAGTCAGATTAATAATTGTTTCTTTCTTTTTCTTTCCCCCTTGAGTCTGAAGTTCACAATCAGTTCTCTAGCTAGGCCATGCCTCAGCAAAAACTCTCATTCCAAAACCTTCAAAAAGGAAAATTAGATTCAAATTTTGGGACTGAGCTGAAATTTCTCTAAATATGCTGCAATTCTCTTCCATTTTTGTCAGACTATTGAGCCCTGCTTTTCCAAAAAGCCTATTTGTGACATAAAGCTGGTATTTCACGAGCCTAAAGTGCATTTGGCAAGGCTAGGGATGCTGCATTCATTGTTATTTCAGAGCCAGCAGAGGAGAGGAGATGCCTGCATTACCAAGGGAGTGGGACAGTTTGCCATTTGGGGCTTGCTCAAACTAATCAATGACATGGGATTATGAGCAAGAGTTGCCCAAGGCTGAGGAGTTCATTGGAACACTTGCAAATGGTATTAAAGTGGGACCTCCAACAATGCTCTTGATGAAATTTAACCTTTCTTAACTAAGGAGCTGTGATGCATTTCATCCCAGAAATCTCCTGATTTCTGCAGCCTGGAGAGGAGAGCAAGTCCCTGACACGCACCAGCATGGCTCTGCTCACTTAAACTGGGAGTTCTCATCTCTGCTGCTCTGCTGATGTGATTTTTGTTGCAAGCATCTCTGGGTACTGAAAATCCAGCCCTTCCTTTCCTTTATCACCAGTGAGCTTGGACAGGCATGAAAGCATTCCTGTGCTCCACTGAGCACACTGCAGCAAAGATGTGCCTGCAACAGCTGCTTGTGCTCTGCTTTTACTGTCAGGCTGCTGGTGGGAAGGTGTGCAAGGTGCTGGTGAGAAAGGGAGGGACAAAAGGGAGCCATGGAAAAGCAGGAGAAAGTTACTGGCATCTCCATCATCTTGGGCCAGCTTTACTTCCCATCACTGTTGTAGAGTGCTTGTAAAAAAATTAAGGAAATGATATATTGGCTAATCAAAGGAAAGAGGGCTGGGCAGGCTGAGCAAACCTCCCAGGACTGTGTGGGAGGCTGATGTCAGATGGGAGCCAAACTCAGTATTTTTAGCATTTGGTTTTCTTCTGCTTTATCATGTTCTGGGCTTTTTGTTTGATTGTTTGTTTTTGTTTTGTTGTTGTTTTGCTTTGTGTTTTGTTTTTAATCATCCCACCAGGAGAAAGGAGAGGTCTGAGCAGTCATTTGAAGGCTCCCTGAGAGCTGTGCAGGAGCAGCTCCAGCAGAGCAGGTGCAGCCTCAGCTGCAGGTGTTGGGGAGGAACCTCCCAGCCAGATGGCAGCTGGTGGGTCCCTTCTGTCCCTGCTCTGATCCCACCTGAGCCAGCTGGAGAGGCTGGTGTCACCTGGCAGTGACAGTGCCACCATGGCCCTGTGTCACTCAGGGCTGCCTGAGCATTGGTGCTGTACAGCCACAGAGCTGGGAGCAGCTTCTAAGAGAAATTCTTGTCCCAGAAATTGGTGTGGCAGTTTTTCCCCCCCTCTTTTAAAATATAATTTCTTTGGGAACAACTCCATACCCACAGAAGGGAGGCTGGCTCTCAGTCTGAAGCTGAGGTTGCCCCTAATAATAATTTCTCCAGTGAGATTTGAAGTGCTTTGAGAATACTAAAAACATAAAATTTGTCTTTTATTCCTGCCATTTTGCACTGAAATCCTTCTAAAATGATTGCAACCCCTCAGAGTGCTATTTCGTCTTTGCTTCTCTTTTGTGTCTCCTTATTTATGAAAACAGTTTTGCTTCCTCAATAAACAAGAGCTACATTTTTTCCTGATTTCATCGGGCTGCCAGCATGAGCTGCTCAGGACTCAGCTCTGATTTGCTGCAGACTCCAGCAGAAGCAGTGATCAAGTCTAAGGGATGAGGTGTAGATCCAATGGTGATGTGGGCACAGGCATCTGGGATGGGATTTGCTATCAAATATTAAAAAAAAAAAGTTGAAATATGATAAACTATCTGGGATTAAAGTGAAATGACAGGAAGGATTTTTGACAAATACAGATATTTTTTAGCTCAGTCTCCCCAAATCCAGCTCTGATTTTCAGACAGCAATGTGCCTTCAAGCTCAGAGGTAAGGCCAGCCTGACAGTGACTGGAATAACTCCTGGCTTTGTAACAATCACCCCTGGAAGTGTCCAAGGCCAGGGTGAAGGGGTTTGGAGCAACCTGGGATAGTGGAAGGTGTCCCTGCCTGTGGCAGGGGGTGGAATGGGGTGAGATTTAAAGTCCATTCCAAACCAGATAATTTTAGGATTCCATGCACTGAGCCCTGATGCCCAGGTGCAGATGGACTCCAGCCCCTTTACCTGGAATTTACCTGTGCTCCATCCCCATTTGAAACCTCAACCCAGCAGAAATCACTGGAGGAATGTGGGAAAATTTTAGTTCACCAGAATTTAAGGTTTTTTTTTTCCTGCATTTCTCTCTGCTCTGAGGAGGCAGTAAAATTCACACACTGTGTCTACCTTGTTGCCCAAGTGGGAATTTTTAGCAGGATTGAGCAGAAATTGCCCTGCAGAAACCAGGGAGCACCTAAGAGCTCTTTCCACATGAGATGTCCTGGCTGAGCACTTTGGCCAGGAAAGGACCTGTTGGGTCACCCATAAACACTGTGATTCTCTTTGAATTACCTCATGAATTTTACAAGGCTGAGAAACACCAAACCCACGGTTTTTTATAGTATCTAACAGATTTCTTTCCCCCCTCTCCTTTCTAACACTGCTATGTCACATCAGCTTCTCTGTTGGCAGCCCTGCCCAGGTGCAGAGCCAGATCAGCAGAACTCCATTTACTCCAGTGGAAGGATGCCAGGTGATGCAGAGAGGCCCTGGCTCTCTCATCTCAGCTCTAGCTATCATGCTTAGCTCAGCTTACTGGCAATTTTTGCCTGAAGATTTTGTGAGGATCATTTTTCTCCCACGATTCGGGTGTTGCTTGCTCCAGGAGGGTCTGGAAATACCCACAGCAGATGTTCTGGTGGCTCAAATTACACTTGCACTCCAAGGCCTGACCTTGAAAGGGCCAAACATAAAATGATAAAATCACAGCATGGTTTGGGATGGAAGGGACCTTAAAGTTCATCTCATTCCACCCTCTGCCATGGGCAGGGACACCTTGCACTGGACCAGGTTGCTCAGAGCTCCATCCAGCCTTGTCTTGGACACTTCAGGGATGGGGCATCTATCACCTCTCTGGATAACATCAGTGGGGTTGACCATCAGCTTTAACAGCAGCAAAATCTACTCAAATGTTTCTCTGCTCTCATTTCCCATTATGATATTAACTCCTATTAATATATTTATTTGGTGGTTTATATCCCACTCCCACCATGGATGGTGGTCCTGAGTGAGCAGAGCTCCCCGGTCCTTTTTTCCCTTCCCATCCATGTCATGCTTTCTTGTGCTCAGTGATATCCCACATGGAAATCCTTGTTAGCCTTGCTAATTACTGTTGTACTGTTTAAAATCAGTTTATCCTTTTTTTATGGCCAGCCAGGACAGGCATTTCTCCTTGGGGCTGCCTAATTCCCATCATGTGGGTTTATGGGATTGCAGTGCAAGGTTCTGCCTGGCTGGGCTTGCCCAGAGTTCTGTAATCACCAGTGAAAAACCAGCACTGTTTGATCCTGGATTTTAATGCCTGTTCCATAAGACACAGGAGGAGTGTTCCAAGCCAGGGCTCCTTGGAACAGCCATCATTTGGGGTTTGGAAGGGCGTGCTGGCTGTGGGAAGGGTTCCTTTTGCAGCTGTAATGTAAAGCACGTGTACATTGGGGTCTGCTCGTGTTTAACAATGTGTTTGCCAATAATGAAAACCACATGTGGCCAGCTCACAGCCATGGTTAACTGCTAAAGCTGCAAGGCCTCATTTGTTCTCTATGCACAATTACCATTTTATAAGATTTAAAGCTTTGTTTTTCTTCCTCTTCCTTTTTTTTTTAACCAAAAAGTACTACCAAAAAGTTCAGCTATTCAAAAAAATCTCTTATTTTTATGCTCAGGTATCTCACAGTACTTATGGATCAACTCTTCATGGCTTTACTGGGGTTGTTATCACTCCCCTGTATAACATTTGTAGCATGTAAATGGGACAGACTATCTGGAATGACAATATGGTGATAAAATATTTACTTTTAATGTAGCATATTTACTGTTAGATATCAAAACATTTTATTTAAAAAAAAAAACTTTTACTTTCAATATAGACAAACAAGCCAGAAAGTTTAAATTATTTATGCCAAATCCATTACCAGCTCAGTGGCAGAATGAGAAACTGATGCTAGTTTTATTATGTTTGCCAGCCCTGTGCAATGCTCAGAATATTTCAGTTAATGAAACATAAACCAATAAATAATAAACCATTAGCGAGTGCTAGGCCTGCCCTGGGATTTCAGTGGGAAGAGACTCAGGCTGTTATTGTGAATTGTAGCAGCTGCTTCACAAACATGTGCTGTCCTTGAGTACCTGGCTGAGGTTTGGTGTCTCTTCCTTGTCACTGAGGCACAATTTATTTAATCCATGAAATGCCATTTGCAAATAGTCCCTCAATCAGTTTTGCTCCTAAATGATTGCATTTTCCCACATTTTTGATTGAAGTGTTTATAACTGTTCTCCAGTTCTTCAGGTGATCAAATACATGATTGAAATCCCCTTTTTCTTTCCACCCTGTTATGTTGTTCTGCTGAATCCAATCCAGATCAATCCACTGCTTTTGTATTTGGGCTTTCTTGGATCGTGGAATCATGGAATGGTTTGGTTAGAAGGGAATTTAAAGATCATCCAGTTCCAACCTCCTGCCATTGCCAGGGACAAGCCCCAATGTCCAGCCTGGCCTTGGGCACTGCCAGGGATCCAGGGGCAGCCACAGCTGCTCTGGGCACCCTGTGCCAGGGACTTACAGGGAATAATTCCATCCCAAAATCCCATCCATCCCTGCCCTTTGTCAGTCTGAATCCATTCCCCCTTGTCCTGTCACTCCATCCCTTGTCCAAAGTCTCTCTCCATCTTTCTTGCCAGCTCCTCCAGGTATGAAAGCCCCTGATTTTATCACTCTCAAGCCAGAGTGACAAATCCTTCTCCAGTCTGAACAACCCCAATTCTCCCAGCCTTTCCTCACGAGAGAGGTTCTCCATCCCTCTGCTCAACCTGGTGGCCTCCTCTGGACTTGTTCCCTTTCCCTTCCATCCCAGATTTGGGTGGGTGGTGGAGCAGTGCCCACCTGGGTGATCCTTCCCTGGGCACTGGGGGTGCCCTGTATATATATCTATCTATATCTATATCTATATCTATATCTATATCTATATCTATATCTATATCTATATCTATATCTATATCTATATCTATATCTATATCTATATCTATATCTATATCTATATCTATATCTATATCTATATCTATATCTATATCTATATCTATATCTATATCTATATCTATATCTATATCTATATCTATATCTATATCTATATCTATATCTATATCTATATCTATATCTATATCTATATATATAAAAAAATACTCCGGGGCTGTGCCAGCAGGAAGGGCAGCAAAGCCAGACCTGCTCCCACTTACATCTGCCAGCATCATCGCTCTCCTCCAGCTTTTATGGACCAAGAAATGCTGTGATCAGGCTGCCCTTGCAGGCTGGCAGTGAGTGAGCAGCAGATTCAATCTTTACATCTGCTAAGAAAAGCGCTTTATATGCTCCAGCAGCAGAGCAAATGCATCCATGGCACGCAGGAGCTGTGCCTGAGAGGATGTGTGCTCCAAGAAATGTGTCTTTTTAAGGCATGTTTGAAGGCATGTTTTCCATTCCTGCCATCCTGAGCTTTCCTTTACATTGTATGCAGCAGCTCATAGCTCATAATTGCAGGTCAGCAGTTATTTAAGGCAGCCCAGTCTGTTTCTTTTTACCTAAAATAACTTCAAAACGTGCATTTATCCCCTCCAAATGGGTGGGATTGTGTTACAAGTGTAGCTCTGAATAACTCCACATGAGAGCCCTGCAGAGCCACTGTAATCGAAGAATAAACTCTCTGTAACCTTCCCAGAGCCACCTTCCTTGGGAAATGCTGGGAAAGGTCAAGCCTGCTCTTTGCCCAGAACCTCCCTAAAAAACAAGAAAAGATGTTTTGTGGCAGCCCCATGTAAATGCAGTTGTGAAAGGGCAGCAAATTCCAAGTCTTGGTCACTGTTCTTGCAACAAAACAATTTCCACCCCACCCTGGACTTTATTTTCTCAGTAGAAATTGGATGTGGATTTTATTTGCTTAGTAGAAAACCATTCCCTGGGTAATTCCAACCACATGCGAGACTTTTTTCCATAACAATTTCTGCAAACATCTCTTGAAACACCCACAGTAATTTTCATTCCCGCTTCTGAATTGGGACTTTACATCTTACAAAATGCCACCTCCATTTGCTTTAATGCTTGGAATTCAATTTATGGCTGGAGCATGGATCTCACATTTTCCTGCCCAGCCTGAACATTCTGCCAGGCTTTTTTCCTTGGGCTGCCCTTCAGAGACCCCCATGGGAGGGGAGAAAGGAGAAGCAGCTTTTCCATGCTGCTCTCCTGCTCTTCCTTGTGACCGTGTTCACAGGGGTCCCAGGATGAGGGAAGAGATGAGGATCTGACTCCATGTTTCAGAAGGCTGATTTATTATTTTATGATATATATTATATTAAAACTATACTAGAAGAATAGAAGAAAGGATTTCATCAGAAGGCGAGCTAGGAATAGAAAAAGAAAGAATGAATAACAAAATTCTGTGACTGACCAGACAGTCTGAGCCAGCTGGGCTGTGATTGGCCATTAATTAGAAACAACCACATGAGACCAATCACAGATGCACCTGTTGCATTCCACAGCAGCAGATAATCATTGTTTACAGTTTGTTCCTGAGGATTCTCAGCTTCTCAGGAGGAAAAATCTCAAAGAAAAGATTTTTCATAAAACATGTCTGTGACACTTCCTAATTTCCCACCACAACCCTGTGGTGTCCTTATCTCCCACAAACCCACAAAAAAAAGTTGATTTATGGCCTTTGATGTCTTACCACAGAGAATGAAGTGCAAAGGATAGGAAAATGAGCTTAGATGGAAGGAGAAATCCATGAGGGCAGGATCAGTGTGGGCTGGAGGGTGTCTCATGAAGTTGAGGCAATTCTGTACCTTGGGTGGACCTTGCTGGCCTCCATGGACAATTGTCACTGCCTTTCATTGGCTGGGTCAGGGATTTCTGGACAAGGGATGGAGTGACAGGACAAGGAGCAATGGTTTCAAACTGCCAGAGGGCAGGGTTGGATGGGATTTTGGGGTGGAATTGTTCCCTGTGAGGGTGAGAGGCCCTGGCACAGGGTGCCCAGAGCAGCTGTGGCTGGGCCTGGATCCCTGGCAGTGCCCAAGGCCAGGTTGGACATTGGGGCTGGGAGCACCTGGGACAGTGGGAGGTGTCCCTGCCATGGCAGGGGTGGAAGAAGACCTTTGAGTCCCTTCCAACCCAAACCATCCTGTGACTCTGTGATTCAGGCTTCCCAAGCCAGAGATTTTCCAGCAGAGCTGCTCTCCTGGCTCAGCAGCAAATCCCAAAGGCAAACGTGAGAGCTGCCTTTCCCCCTCAGGATTTCACACCTCGCTGCAGCGTGGGCAGGGAGCACAAATTGGCCATTTCACGCTGTGCTGCGCTCCAAAGGCTGCTCAGCTGAGCCCCCAGGTGTGCTGGCACAGCCTGGAATGCTCCTCTGCTCTGTTACCAGCCCTGCTGGGCATGTCCTGCCTGTGCTCAGCCCTGGCAGCCCCGGGATGGGGGAGCCAGAGGGATGGAAATGTCCCTGAGAAGTCCTGGGAGAGCTGCAGGGCACAAATTAAATTAAAAAAAAACACCAACAAATGGCTTCTACCTTTGTGCTATGCAGTCACTTGAAGTTGGTTTTTAAATCTTTCTAATAGAAGGTTGTTTTTTCCCCCCTCTAATTAACATTTTACACTTCTCTTAGGCATGGTCAGAGACGGAAAGGAAATGTTAATATTTCTGTTTCTCTGATTGCAAAGGAGGGCATTAAAAGAAAGAATTGCTTTCTCTTCTTGAAGCATTTACGGCACACGACACAGGGAAAAAGGCAAAAATCAATTGTAAAACCTTTTGAAATGATATTTATAATTCTGGAGGGGTAAATAGGCTGGCAGCAGAAAAGCACTGGAAAGGAAAACCAAACTCTTCAAAACTTAATTTTCATAACAGGGTAGTCTGACTACCATAAGAATCATCTGCTAAAACCAGGCTTTTTTTTTCTCTTTTTTTGACATAAACTAATGTGACACTGATTCTGGCTTTAACAATTCACAGTTTTCAAAATATTTTTTGTCCTCTACAAAAGGAGAGTTATGACTCAAGACAACATGTTCCCACAAAACCCAAAGGCTGGACCTTGCTAAATCCCAACTCTTTTGGTTTTAAATCACCTCCTTGATGAGCATATAGCATCTATTGGGTAACATTTCACAAGAGCTGACCTTGCAGGTGATGTGGTCAGAGGGAAAAGATGCAGTGAGGCAGGGGAGCTGGCAGGGTGTTGTTATCCCTGAGAGTTTTCATGTGAATAGTCCCAGTGAACAATTAAAAACTGGGATTTGCAAGAGTGAGGATAAATCAGCCTCTCCTGTGCCCACATTTTCCTCCTATAAACTGTGAAGTGCTGTTCTTGCTGGAGTGGCCTTTTTGCCCCCTTCCTTCCTGCACTGCAGCTGTCACAGGGCTGCTCTTGGCTAAGAACACCCCAGACTGGGAGCATTTCATACTTTGAAGTAATTGAAGAAGTCTGCACAGCCAGGTAACCAATGAACTATGTAAATGCCAATACTAAAATGAAATGGTTAATTGAATTTCATTTCCCTGCGCTGCTGCTTCTGCATTCTCCCCGTGTGCTGCCCTAGGACAGACAACCCTTTCAGGAACAAAGAGGGGCTTTGCATCCAGTGGAATAGCATGGAACCCATTAAAATCCCTGGGAGTCTTTCCATGCTGTTTAACAGGTCTGGCTCATCCCATTTATGAGCTCTAGGGAAGAGTGTTGCTCTTGGCCCTTTCTGCAGAGGCCCCTCTCAGGGGTCAGCGCCTCATCCCACATGTCTGACTTGGGGGGATGGACCCTTGGAAGGAATTACAGCTCAGGCAAGCGGCCAGAACACTTTTTCTCAGGTGATTTTATACCTCCTGAGAGGCATGTGCTGGGCAACTCTGATTTATTGCAGGAGGAGCTGGCACCTCACATAAAACACCCAATGTTGTGCTAAAACAATTCTCACAACTGCTCTCTCTGAGGCAGTGCTCCTGTTTGCTGGCAGCTCGGGGTAATTCTGATGACAAATGGGTGTGAATTTGTGCATGCTGGAACCTCCCCAGGCCCCAGCGCAGCCTGGGAGCAGCTCTGCAGAATTCCAGCGGCCTGAGAGCAGAACCAGCACTGTCAGAGGGGATTTGGAGACCCAGAGGTGGAGGAGACCTGAGACTTGAGGATCCTCAGCCTCTGATGTTTGTGCCAGCACTTCCCAAGGGTCACTCAGCATTATCCAAAGCTGTCCTGGGGACAGAGGTGGCCCTGATGCTGATGGGGTGACTCTGGAGGGTCACAGCTGCAGGGGCTCTGGCATTAGTGCCTCCATTTGCGGCTTGTTGTGCAAAGCCTTTTTGTTCTGTTCGGACTTCAGATTTTTGGTAGTGGAGTTCTCCATCTGTCCAAAAGTAACATAAAGTGTGATCTTTCCATCCCCTTGCCTCCTCTGGAGCATTTTTGATGTGTTTGGGCAGGAAAACATTGAATTGGAAGAGCAGCAAGGCCTGTCCTGGTTGTTCTTGTGCTTTCCTGTCCTCAGCTGCTTTCTGTGGGCTCTGTGGCGCTCCCACACAGCCCCTGCTCTGTTCCCTGTCCCTCTGATAATCCACACCTCCTGCCCACTCTCATTTTTGCTCCTTTTCCCATTCTCACTGGATATCCATGGCCCAAATCCTTCTCTCCCCGCAGTCAGGCTTTTAGGGGTTTACTGCTTTGCTCATCACTTCCCTTCTCTTCAAATCTGACATGTTGCATTGGGCTTTTGGCCAAAAAATCTATGATGACCTGGAATTTTAAGGTCCATATGGCCACATTCAGCCCTAGATTTTGGTGATTCCCCAGTCTGGGAGTGCTGAAGCTTTTCTTTACACAGAGGGTGTGAGGTCCAGAGAAGCTGTGGCTGCCCCTGGATCCCTGGAAGTGTCCAAGACCAGGTTGGACAGGGCTTGGAGCAGCCTGGGACAGTGGAAGGCGTCCCTGCCATGGCAGGGGGGTCACTTTGAGTCCCTTCCAACCCAAACCATTCCAGGATTCTTTAGTCTTAAGGCTTTGCTGGAGTTCACTATCAAGGTCGGAGCACCCTGCCAACTTCAGCCTGAGGGACAGAGCGTGCTGGGGACAATTAGGAGGTGGATTTTGGGGATTAACCAGCTGGGATGCTTGGCTTTGCCTTGCTCAGGCTGCAGGGTGAGTGCAACTGAGCCCCTCTGCAGGTTTCTCACAGCCCCAGGCTGTCTTTGCTGTGCACAGAACCTCCCAGCAGCACAGAGCCATTCGCAGCACGTCTGCAGCTCCCTTCCAGCAGCTCTGCATATTCCAAAATTCCCTCAGAAGCCACCTCCAGCCCCACAGCTGCCCTTGTCAGCTCCTTCCAATTTATTTTCAGGTTGGACCTGCTGGCTTCCCCTTCCTGAAGGGATGAGCTCTAATTGTTCCAGCTCCTTCTGAGCCTCTCAAAAGGCTGAGCCACAACTTCTGCAGCTGCTGCAGCCTTGAGCTCCCCACGGCCATCAGGTATGCAAAATGCATTTCCTCCTGCCAGAGGCTTGGAAATTCCTGTGCACCTGTGAGGAGCTGGCTCTGGTGCACCTTTCATAGTGTTTCATGTCAGATCAGAGCTTTTCCAGCCTGTGATATCATTCTGCCTGAATTAGGAAGCTCAGTTCTCAGCTTTTTGTTAAACAAAATTGAAGTTGGTGACATTTCATGCTTTGAAAAGCTGCTCTGAAGAAGCTAAGATATTATTAGGAGTTATTTCCAAAGCATTTAAACTGTCTCAGCTCCATTTCTTTTTCCCCAGGCTGTTGGGATGAGAAGTTCTGGCATCAGTGTTTAATCTGGAATAGCCAAGGTGCTGGCTGCAGGACAGATGACCAGGGGTGGGCAGGGTCCTCTCCAGGCTTTCTTCTCTGGGAGAATCCAACTGTGCTTGGCCTGCTTTGAGGTGGGATTAGCAAACAGCACATTTGCAGGGAGCATTATTGCTAAGGAAGCATTAAATTGTAGCCTCTGCCTGCAGCATGGAGGCATCTGCACTGCAGCTCCTTTATGTCTGGATCCATCAATATGGATCTTCCCCAGCCTGAATCTTTTGGCAGATTTGACACATTTCATCACTTATTTCTTTTATTTCCACATTCATCTGATGATGGATACGTTGTACCCTGGGCTTTCATTTATGCTTTTCTATTCCTGTGCAAAAATCCCACGGTTCTTGAGAATTAACCATATTTTTAAACCTATCTCTACCTCCTTTTTCCCTCCCACCCCCCAAACCTAACAGTCTTCAAAGGTGCAATTTTAACTTTATGTCTTAGGCTACAGAACTGTTTGGTAGCATTTTTTTCCAATACAATATTTCTGCTTTACTGGTTTTTCTGGTTGATTTTTAACGCTATTTTCTGGTATGACACTTGCCTGAGTACCAGTTTATGGCACACCTAAGTTGAATTGTTCTTTAATGAAGGATTTCATTCCTCTCTACAGGATTTGGTGAACAGGCTCTCAGTGTACAATTCCCCTCTCTACCAGTCTGAATGGCCTTTGCTGGATTCTCATTCACTTCTGCTCATTTGGCTGCAAATACTTGGGAAAATTGTTGTGTTTCTTTCAGTACTTGCAGCCCTTTCCCTCAAATTTGCCATCATGAAGCCTCTGAAGCCCACGTTTGCTGTTCAGCAAAGAAGGGAGGGAAGTTTCCATGTTATTGGCAGCACCAGGCATCCATCACCTATTTCCCATTGTGGAAATGTTTCCACCCATTTTTCACAGTGAAACTGTGAGGGAAGCTGAAGGATGGGAAACCCCTCTTGGGACTATTTTAAATGCCTTGTGCCTGGGAAAATGACTGACTTGCTCACTTCTTGGCTCTCCAGGTTTCTTGCATCAGAAGAACAGAGATGACACGAGAGCACAGCTTCTGTTTGCTGCAGAGTTTTATTTTTGTCTGCATTTTATGCAAAGAGCTGTGGCCTCAGCCAGCCCACTCCACAACACTGACTCTGATTTTCAACAGGATAAATCCTCCTTCCCATGGCCTCTGGGGTGAATTAAAAGCCTTGCCATCTCCTGGGGGTTTGGTTGGGTCTGGCTGAATTCTGCTGCTGTGGAACCAGAAATGGCAGGGTGTTTTAAGAAAGAGCAATAAAGTGTCAGGGTGAATAAAGTGTCAATAAAGTGCTGACAAAAGCTGGCCCCTGTGTTCAAACAGCCTCAAGTCACACATCCTGATGGCTAAAAAACCAGGCAGTCCAAATTTTCTGCCTAAATTGCTGCTTGTGGCTGAAAAACCAGGCCAAGCTGCCCAAGCATCTCTGTTATCTTCCCCAGTGTCTGGGTCGTGCAAGCAATTTTCTGTGTTTTCACTTGTATTTCATTTTGCATCTTGCATAGGTCTCTGTACATTTCATTTAGGCTGGGATTTACCATTCATTTCCCTGCTGAAATTAATTGAACTGTTTGCCTGGAAAGGCTGGAGCATGCAGAAGCTCTTGCTCTGTAACACATCACAGATTTCCATGTGCTTTGGTTGAAAATTTGTCACTAAAAAACCATGAAAATAATTGAAGATAGCTGGGGCTGCAACTCCAGTTATGATGAGCTTAAGACTGAAATTCTCATCTCCACTTGTGGCCCTTGTTTGCAATTTGTATTTTTTTCTTATTTGTAATAGGAAAGCAACATTTTTCTGCCCAGAGGTGGATGCAAGTGGAGTTGGTGGCATTGCTGGAGTGAAGGCAATATTCTCACCTTTTCTTGTTGATTCAAGCTGCAAGTCTTTTCCACTCTGAAGGATTACCATGAGTTTGGTTTTCCAGCCTTCCTAGGAAACGTTTTGTATCCTTTGAAAATAGGAACATTCGAGTTGCAATTGGCAGGGAATGAGAAAGGCCTTATTAATGAACCGTCCTGGTTTTTTCTGCGGTAACTCCAATGCCCTCGGAGTAGGAGCAGGAGGTGACACTTGTGGACACCAGGCAGGGTGGGAGATCAGCTGAGCTCCTCTAATAAATCAGCTCTAATGCAAAATGTGGCCACAAATGAGGTGACCATCATGCCTGGCTGGGACAAAACTGGGAGTCAGGAGCTTCCACTGGTCTGTTTATTATTATTATTATTAATTTATAATAATTTATTATAAATACATTATTATTTATTATAATAATTATTAATAAAATAATAATTTATTTATTATTCCTATTCCTAATAATAGGAAATTTTTTTCCTATTTACAGAAATTTCCTATTTCTATGAATAGGAAAAATAAATTATTTCCTATTTATTGATAGGAAGAATTGCTGTAAAGCTGCTTTGGTGTTGGTTTTTTTAAAATAAAAAATAAAGACACATTTGTTCCAATAAGAAACACTTCATGCAGCTGAGCCACGAATAAAAGTAGAAAGGAATAGCGGAATTCAATGCATGGTGTTATTTATAAAAATGGCCTTCACATTTCTGTGGTTTCTTCAACCTGGAAAAGCAAATTTGCCCAAGTTTTCGTTTCCTAAGAGGAGATAAGAGCCCCACTCCCTGGAAAAAGCTCAGTGAAAGGCTCAGCCTTGATGTGTGCTGGCTCATAAAGCTCTGCTATATGTAAACCACAGCAATGGAATGTAATTGCAAACTCCTGCTCCATCCTATATATACAGTGCCCAGACAGTCTGCTGAGCCCTGCCCAAAGCAGGGGTTTGTTCTGAGGGAGCCAAAAGCTGTCTGGGTGTCTGCTCACCTCTCTGTGCCCCCTCCCTGCCTCCTCCCTGTGCCTCCTTCCTCATCCTCCCCCATGCTTGGGGGAGAGTTGGTGGCTTCAAAATAAACGAGAGCTGAGTGCAGGGAGGATGATTTACTCACTCTGCAATGCTCAGCAGGGCTTTTTCTCAGTCTGTCAGAAATCCTGCTGCAAACTGTAAATTGTGGGACCTCAGGGTGCCAGCCCTGGGTCTGCAGAGGGGTGTCAGAGAACCCAGCCTACACCTTCCTTCCTTCCCCCACTAACACACACTCCAGTTTTTCACATTTCTACACTCTGAATCTGAGTCCTTCTCACCCCATTCAATATTTGATGTCTGAGCTGGTGGTACAATTCTTTTTCTGGTCTGGAATTGCCTCGAATGGGATTCAATAGCCCCAAATGGGATCAATTGCCCCAAATGGGATCAATTGCCCCAAATGGAATCAATAGCCCCAAATGGCATCAATTGCCCCAAATGGGATCAATTGCCCCAAATGGCATCAATTGCCCCAAATGGGATCAATTGCCTGCTGTTGCTCCAGCCCTCAGAGCTGGTGTTAGGAAAGGAGTTGCTGCCTGCTCAGCCGTCCTGTGTCCCCTCCAGCCACCTCCTCTGACCTCACATCCCAATCCTTCCCTCACTCTCACTGGAAGGCAAGGGCCACCAATAAACCATGTCCCAAGTGCCACATGCACATGGCTTTGGAGCACGTCCAGGGGTGGTGATGGGCGCTCAGCGTTTAATATTCATACAATGGGCAGTCAGTGTTTAATATTCATGCACCACTTCACATTGCTCCTCCCATCCAGGGCCATTTGCTTGGGTCAGTCTGCATTGCTTTTATTTGCAATTATTTGGCTCCTGGTTATCATTGGATAACTCCTTTTCCTTTTCCTTTTCCTTTTCCTTTTCCTTTTCCTTTTCCTTTTCCTTTTCCTCTCCTTTTCCTTTTCCTCTCCTTTCTCCTTTCTCCTTTCTCCTTTCTCCTTTCTCCTTTCCTTCTTTCTTTTCTTTTCTGCCAAGTGCAGATTTAACTTTGCTTTTTTTTGTCTTTGCTCTCAGCTGTCTGAAGCAGTGATTTGGACGAGCCATGACCTCTGGAGGATCGTGGCCCTCGCAAGGAGCTCAGCTGCAGCCTGTGGCAGTGCCAGACAGGCCAGAGGACGGGGCCACCCCTGCCCCATTCCTGTGTTAAACCACATCCTCAGGGCTGTGTTTACTGAACTGTGCAAACAGCACCTTGAGCTAAATGTTGGGTACTCTAGGAATGTCTCGTTCCCTGCAGGGCAAAGCACTGGGGTGGATGGGCAGGGTTCTAAACCATCCCCTCTCCCAGGGAAATGGTTTCTGGAGGAGGCTGTGCCCCAGTCCCACTGGGTTTGCCTCTTGTGGGATTTCTGCAGCAAACCCCTGTGCTCTGTTCCCCCAGCTCCTGATCCTGGTGGATCTCCCAGGGCTGGGAGCTCCTGCAGGCCGCAGGAAAATAGCCAGCTTTTGGCTGCTGGTGGCTTGAATTGGATTGAAACTGGAGCAGATCTATAAATAAAAGACCCTCCCTATAAATCTATAAATCAAAGGCCCTCCAGTCCATTACCAGCCCTCTGCAGTTCAGGCCTGCCAGACTCACTGCATTTCCACTGTAGCTATAGAAATAATCCCTGTATTTTGTGCACATAGACACTTACATTTTCACCTCAGCCATTTAGGAACACATGAGACTTTAAAAGCTTTTCCAGGCTTCAGTTGCCTGAGCTGATTATGCACAAATCTGATTTGGGTGCTGGCTCCTGTTCCTGTTATCATCCTATCCTATTTCAGCCACCCCTTCCATCTCTCCCATAGTTATGGAATCCAGATTTAAGGGGATTTGCCAGAAGGCCCATGAAAACCTGTCTTACTGATTCTGAAACTGATTCCAATAATAATTAATCTTTCCAGCAAAGCTTCTTTTGCAAAAGTTGGTGGCTCTCACTTTGCCCAGGCACCAACATCCATCCCAGTCACTGTATTCCTTCCCTGCTCTGTTTTAGGAGTGTTTTTCTGAGGAATAACTGTGTTTTACAACACAAGAGCAAGCAGGACTAGCTGTATTTCAATAAAAGAGACAAACAGAAGTTAATTTACACTCGGTAAGCACAGAGATAATCTGGGGCTACAAAAATCAGGTACTGAATTTTAGGTTCTCAAGTAACAAATGTTTAATAGCAGAGGATTTGTTAATGGAAGGAAAATTGCATATACTTCTCATATTCTCTGCTGGGGCTGTCAAAGTTTGGGGAAAAGTGCTACACAAGCACTTTTCCTCCTGAAGAACAAAAGAACTGCCTAATCTTTCATTTCATTCTAACCTTTGTTTAAAGCTGCCATAATCCTCACCCCTGCCAGCTCCCTCTAGGATTATTTCTGAGTGGGATCTCTCTCTTCCTTCATTTTGCAGGAGTAGCTGCAGCATCACCTGTGCTCCTGTTTTTGGGGGGTTTCACACAGGATGCATCAGCTGCTCCCAGACACAAGGGTGGGAGAGCTGCAGCCCTTCCCTACAGCACCACTGCTCAAGGCTGTTCTTCTAAAACCTGCACATAAAGGATGTAAACTTTATTTTTTTCCTTTCTCTATAAGCCTAGGGAGATTTAAAAGTCATTGGGAAAATGTCCAAAAAAGAGATGGAAGTGTTTAAAAATGCTGTTTTTGCCCTGGACTCTGTGAGTTGCTCACATCTTCCCCTCCTCCCCTCTGCTCTGATTTGCAGCGTGGGATTAATGAACTTATTCAAGTGCAGATTTTGAACCTCAGAGGTTGCTGCTTTCTTCTGCTGAGGCATTTCCCCCTCTCAGCCCAGCCTGACCTTGAATTCCAGCTCTGCAGCACCCAGGGAACCGGAGGGGGGATGCTGGGGGTGCCAAAACCAGGCTGGATTCAAAGGGGACCCCCTGAACCTCCACCCACAGCACCTTGAATTTCTCCTCTGCTAATTCAGGATTGAATGAAACCCTTCAGGAGAGGGGACCTGAGACAGACCAGGCCTCTCTGGTTCCCTTTTTCTCATCATGTTTTTCCCTGTAAGCCTCCTCACAGCTTTGCCATGGCTGATGGAGAAAAATTTTTTTTCCTTCATTCATTTCTTCTCATCTGGAACGTTTTTTTAGCTTTCCTGCTTCGCTGGTTCATGCATTTCCAAATGATGCCTGTTTTCTCCCTTGTGCCCATTAAATTCCCTCCCTTCCTCGGAGTATTAATTAAAAATATTAACATTTTAAACCTGATTTGTGATAATCTTTCAAAAATCAGTGAGGGCTTTGGGGATTCTCTGGGTGATCATGTGTTGGAGACAGAAGAATCTGCAGTGTGATGCTGAGAGTTGCCCTGGTTGCTTTGCACCTGAGTGACTCCAGCCTGAGGCTCTCCTTGGGCATTTGCTCTTTTTAGGCCAGGTGAGAAAAAAAAAATGCAATAATTCTTTCAGTCAATTCTTCAGCAGCATTAAGGGTGTATAAAATATTATGAATTAGCAGTACTTGTACTTCATATTCTGCTTAAAACTAATTTGAGCTAGAATAAGACTTAAGTCTCCTGATTAAAGCTTAATGAAATATGAGAAATTACAGAGTTAGGAGGAAGGAAATGAGCCTCTTGTCTTTGTGAAAGCAGATGATCTAGAGTGTACTTTATACAATTTTTACATTACTCTAACTGATGGATCTTCCAGCTTATTTAGAGGTAATTTTCTAGTCTGGCATCGTCACCACCTGGATAATTAGTAATTTGAGAGACAAATAAAGCTATTTTTGTTTGCAAGGTAAAAACATCACTCTTAAGTAAAGCAGATACTTTTTGCCAAACTTATTCCAAATTGCCTTAAGGAGCTGAATCTTCCTCTTTGAATATTGTTAGGAAAATAATTAATTCTCAGAGATGCAAGTAGTTGTATAAAACATGGAGACCATGTTGTGAGGTGCAGTTTTGACAGGAGTTGGACAGTGTATCACCATTCCAGCCCATCTTTGCCCCAGAAAGTATTTGCTCTTGATTTATCTTTGTTTGGCTTCAGTTTTGCACTAGAAAACCCAAACAAAATGATTTCATGTTTGTGTAATACTTTAAATCTTACCTATCCAAAAGCCACAAAACCCAAACAACTCTTCCCCTTCATTTTTTGTTTTATGATGTGGTGGAGCACAGACTTACCAGAGGAAACACAAACAGCACATCCTACAGAGATGGCATTTGCCACGTTTTTTATCCTAAATTAAAATGTATTTTGGAGGTTGAATGGATTGAAACCATGGGACAGGTGAGAGCAGCTGCACCCAGAGCTCCCAGAGGGATGGGAGAGGGATTTTTCACCCCATTTAGAGGTGTAGGGGGATTAGAGCTCCCAGAGGGATGGGAGAGGTTTTTTCACCCCATTTAGGGTGCAGGGGGGCTCCAGTGTCTCTCCTTGGCTGTCACAGCCTCAGAGCCCCTCCAAACCCACCCTATGAGTCCTGCTAGCCAGGCCTGATGCTTTCCCAGATTGCCTGAGCTTTGTTCCCCTGTTTTTGGGATCTGGAGCTCAGGGATGCAGGGACAGATCCTGCCAGGACAGCCACGGGGGCTGCTCCTTGTATTTGCTGTGCAATTGTGATTGTTGAGCTTTGATTCCTCTCAATCCCATCCTGTGCTGGAGGAGGAAGGGCAGGGCCTCCTGGAGAGGTGCTTTCTGCTGTGTTTGAAGCAATATCTGATCGTTGGGATCAGCTCAAGGATCAGGATTTCCTCTCTAGTTTGGGATCAAAGCTGCTTTGCGCAGCGCTGGCAGTGCAGAGCAGCCTAAGCCTGGCTTGGGGCAGAGCTCTCAGCTCTGTGGGTGCTGCTCAGCACCCCTGGCCAGGGCCCAGCAGGGATCTCAGCACTGGGAGCACTGGGAGGGCTCCTGTGATCCCAAAACCAGGGAAATTTTGGTGTTTCCCTGAGCAAAGCTCAGCGCTGCTCCAGCAGAGCTGCCTGAGCATCCTTGCCAGGGTGGCTTGGGATGGTTTGTGCCTTCTGAGCCTCCTGAAACAGCCCAGGGGATGTAAAAATGGGTAAAAACCCATTTAAAATTTAGTGGTGAGTGTTTAACTTCGAGTGTGACTCCAGCACACAGCAGTAAAATGTCTCACATCAGCTCTGGGGTTTGTGTGTGAGCCCCCTGTTAATTCCAGAGGCAACAGCAGCATTTAGGTGGTCAGCATCTACTTTAAAAAATCAATCCTAATGATACTTGATACATTTTTCCTAGGTTAAACCATAAATTTAAACCCATTTATTTCCCTTCCCCCAAATAAATAAAAAAATAAGTACATATGGCATTTTTTACTTTTAATGCTCTTAAGAAAAAGCACTTCTCAAGAAGTTGCAAGTGGAGATTTGTTACATTTCATTTCAGAAGATTTATGGCCTGAACTTGCTCCTGGTGAAAAATGAATCAGGTTTTTTCAGATCTCTGCTGAGGGTTTGGGGGAGTTTATAATTATATAAATGAGATACAGAAAGAGAAAAGTACATGTGTGTTTTCAATGCTTGAGAAATATTTTCTCTGAGTTCCACACACACTGCTGGACTGGTCTGCTGAGCTTTTGCAGCAGCACAGGTTTGTAAAAGCCTCGGGAAAACAGTTGCATAATTGTATTTACTGAATTTTCCCATAAAGAGCAGTTTTCCTGCCTGAGAAAAACGTTTTCATTACAAAAGGTCTAAGTAAATACAGTCGTGTTTCCAGAATTTATTGCTTCTTGGGGAAAGCATTTTATTAGGAGTTTTATTCCATTACAAATGTTGAATAGGAATTCTGGAGGGGTTGTGTTTGTTTTCTGAAGCGTGCTTAATTTAAGCTTCACCATTGGCCACGACTGCTTCATTACCATACTCAGTAATGGACTTGCATACATTAACATCCATTTCTATGTCCCTAAGAAGATTTTCAGGGGAGAAAAAAAATGAGCATTACATTAAATACCCCATTTTCTAGAAGAAGAAAAAGTTATGGCCAATTAGGGATGCAAGATCCCAGCTCCCAGTGATGTCAGAGAGCCAAGAAAACAGAAAGTTGTTTCCTATTTGACAAATTCCCTCAAGGAGCTTGTCATTTCTCAGCTTTATTTCTCTCTGTGAGTAACCTGAAAGTGACTTAAGTTTTTGTTTTATTCAATTTGCAGTCAGCTAATTCCCTCTGCAGAAGGAGAGCCGATGAACAGAGAGGGGAAAGTTTGGAAGTCCCAAAAGTGGGAAAGTTCAGGGGTGGCTGATGAGCTCAGGAATGTGGAGCCCTGCTTGGGGTGAGCAGAACTCCCAGCCCTCCTGTCTCCAGAAAGATGGGAGAACAAATGAGGCTCAGTGCCAAACCAGCAGACACTGATTTGAGCTGTGGGAGGGAAAAGTGGGGATTTTGTTTGAGGCTGGGTGGAGGAGCAGTCACACACTGGAGTGGGGAGATGCACGTCCTGTGTCAGCCCATCCCTGCGCACACAAAGCCAAGGGACAGGGCTCAGGAGGTGGATTTGCTTCAGAATTATGTTATTCACTTGCAGGCTTCCTAAGCTCTTTAATTCTTATTGGCTGGGGTTTTTTTGTTTGTTTGTTTTTGGTTTTGTTTTTTACCTGGGATTACTGCAGCACAAGTGGACTGAGTCGAAGAATCTCATTAGCAAGGGAGGAAATTCTATCAGATGTCAACAAAATAAACCAGAAGAGTAACCAGCCTTTAGAAAAACATTTCAGATGATGGAGCCACCCTGAAGAACCAGCTGGAGAATGGTTCAGCTGAGGGAATCTGGTATTGGGAGGCAAATGAAAAGGCATAACACTAAACACCAGGATGGAGCATTTCTGTGAGCAGTTACGAGGGTATAATGGCCATACCTAAAAATAATGCCTTTTGAATGGGCTGGGGGCTTCAGAAAGCTTGAAAAAGAGAGAAATAAAGCAAAAGTTTGTGTGATGTAACACCTGGGCTTGGTGCTGAGTGAGGAGAATCAAGGTGAGGGCTGGCATGGGCTGACACTGCCCAAGGAGGGGTGCAGGAGATGTGATGAGCTGTGCAAAGAATTGTTCAGGAGCAGCAGAAAGCACTTTTTGGCATGAACCCCACTGAAGGGTGCATGAGCAAGAGAGCTGCTTCCCACAGACATTCACAACATCATGCAGTGTGGTGAGAGTTCTGAAAAATCTGCACAATCATAGAATTGTTTAGGTTGGGAAAGACCTCACTGTGAATTAACCCAGCACTGCTCAATCTGTTACCCCATGTCCCCACATCCTCACATCATTTAAACCCCTCCAGAGGCTGTGAAATCCCTGGCACTGCCTCATCTCAGGAGGAGGCAGGACTGCTCCCACCCAGGTGCTGCCAGCCTTGCCCTGTGCCAGTGCCACCCCCGTGGCACCACCAGGACCCACCTGCTCCACTGCTTTTGGCAGCCACTGGCACGGCTGAGATCAAGGTGCTGAATTATTTCAGCAACAGCCAGCCTCAAAAAATCAACCTGGGCTCGAATTTCCTGGGCAAAAAAGCAGCAGATGAAGCCTGAGGTGCTAATGGAAGTTAATCTGTGGGTGTTGGTGCTGGAGCTGCTCTACACATCTGTGTGTGACAAGCAGGTCTAGACCACCAGACAACACAAGTAACTTCCCAGCTCCATTTTCTTCTGGGACAATCTATTTTAAAAAAATCTTTTCTTTTTTTTTCCTGTAATTAAAGCTTTGAAGAAAATTTTAGAGGCACATGCTCACAATCTTCAGGACTAGCAGAGAACACAGTCCTTGCAGGATCACACAGGGGTTCAACAAACGTTCTGGCAGGAGGGATCCTGCAGCCAGCCATGGAGGTGCTGTGGAAGGAGCACACAGGGCTGTGCAGGCTGTGCTAGAGTATTTATGCACCTGGAGACCCCAAAAACCCATCAAGGAAGAAACCCCTGGGGCTCTGGGGGACCTGGTGCAAAGGAAGGTTGGAACTAGGTGGGATTTCAAGTCCCTTCCAACACAAACTACTCAGTGATTCTGTGATTCTGTGAAAAAAGATGGACATGGGTGGGATGACCATGAACAGGATGGGATAGCTGGCTTGGCAGCCCTGGAGGGCCTTTGTGGATTGCATAGCATTTCTGGTTTGACAACAGCTCCTTCTCCACAGCAACTGGGATGGATTAATCATTCCCTGCCACTGGGACAGCATCTTCAAGCAAACACCCAGAACCGAGGCTGCTATAAACAGCAGCAAAACCAAGAGGCTTCCAACTTGCAATTACATTTTCTTTGCTAACCACTTCTGGATGGGGAATCCCAGCCCTTGCCCTGAGCCCTCAGGACCTTTTCCCTCTTCCCTGTGCTCGATTTCAGCAGGTCCCATTCCCCAACCTGACACACACACACACACCCAGCCCTGCCTGCTGCTTGTCTGCTTGGAACCCAGCCCTCCCCTGCTGTTCTGGGATGTAGGAAGGGAGAGACAAGGAGGCTGGAATGACTCACCGAGGAGACAAAAGGATTGTGCATGTTTGTCACACTCACTTTGCATGGCAGCTGCTCACATCCTCCTGGCTGTCCCAAAGCAAGCAGCCCAGAAAGAGGTGGGAGTCTCCACAAGCCAGACATGTTGTCTTCAGGATAACACAGAATCGTGATTTATCTCATATTTTTTTAAACTTCCAACCCCCAAATCTTCTAAGATGAAATCTGTTCTTTTGAAAGACAGAAGTTTTCAACGTTTAAATTTTGTCTGGACTGTAGAGAAGCTACAGTGGGGCTTAGATACAAATCTGCAACTGATAAATTAGAGGTATTAAAATCAGGCAGGAGAGAAAGGCTCCCAGCTTTACTTAACTGGAGTGGATTTATCTGAAAAGGAAGGCTTTCCTTCTCAGTTGAAAAATGAGATTGTATAAAAATCCACCACTGGAATGTGGCAGGTATCACAAAATTGGCCTTCCATCTTTGAATGCATGTAGGCAGGGAAAGAATCTCCTCAATCCCTGACTCCTCACCCACACAGGTGCTGGGACCCATCCAAATTTTATTGCTTGAGGCAGTTGCAGTGACATAAATCACCAGCAGCTCCTGGCCTGGCCCCTGGAGCTGGGACATGGAGCACTCGAGGCACTGATGGTGAAGCTCCATCTGACAAATTAAGTGCAAGAGCTGTTAATTCTGCACTCATGCTCTTCTCCAGGTCATAAAATGCACCCACAAAGAGTTCTGTAGAGTTTAAACCAAAACACTGAGAGCTTCTGGGGATTGGATCTGTGAGCAGCTTTCACCTTTGTGGCTCAGTTCCCACCCTGCATACCTGGCACTAATTCCATCCCAAAAACACTGACAGAAAGGAAGGTTGGTAGAAAATCTGCAGCTCTGCAGTACAAAATTTGGAAAAAATCCGAGGGGAAAAAGATGAATCTCTGATTTACATCTCAGCCAAAAGTTTTCCTCCTCTCTTTGCTGGTTTTTGTGGGTACAAAGTGTCTTGGTCAGGGATGTACCTCATATTTAGTGTGTACCCACAGGCAAATCCAGGTGTGTAGGGCCCCCCCAGCACTGCCCTGTGTGTTTCTTTGTCCCCGGACACAGAAACAAAATTTTCCAGGCTTCTTGGACCACCAAATGATGGGAAAAAGTTGCATTTTCCAAATCTTCAGCTGATTTGCCTCACCCCTGTGAGGAGGATGGGTGTTTGCTGCCCCTGCAAGAACAGACCTGAGGACAAATCCCTTCTTGTCTGTGTGGCAGGATCACCCACGCAAAAATAGTTCTGATCAAAAAAAAACCAACAAACCAGGTTTATTGCTTGCTAATTTTAAATCAAATTACCTACAGATTTGCTTGTTTGGAAACAAAGCTCGGCTGATTTCAAACCCAACGTTTCACCAAAAATGTGTGTTGGTTTTTGCTCTGAAAGAATTTCCTGTATGAAAAACAGGCTGCATTGTTACTGGAAGTAAACAAGGCAAATGTTTACAAATAGCCCATATGCAGTTTTGGTTTGGGCAGGACATTTTCATTCCACCCATCAAACAACTGCAAAATCCATTCTTCTTGCACTGCTCTCTTTTGAAGGCAGTAGACCCAAGCCAGCAGAGCCCAGCCTGATAACTATAAAATAATACACAGCATAAAATTAGGTCCTCAAATACATGCACACCACAGTACTTGACTCCATCAGCATCTTGGAGTTTACATATAAATGAGAATATGATGAGTTAATATCCACTGATGTACCAGGGCAAGCTCTGACACACTGTAGAAGCAGAGAAATCTTTTAAATGCAGTTCACATATTTAATTTCAATCACAAGAACAATGTGTTTAGGGAAGGAAGATCAATAGTTCCGTTGCTGCCAGCCCCCTCAAATGCAAACTGGGCTGCTTTCTCAAAAGAAAAATCTTGCTTCTTGAAAAATCAGAGTCATAGACAGGCTTGGGTTGGAAGGGACCCTAAAGATCATCCAATTCCAATCCCCCAGAATGACATCATGGTGATGGAATGTTGTGATCACCACATTGCAGGATTCCTCTGGGCATTGCTGGAGTTAGTCCAAGCTGAGCAACAGAGCAGCACTTCTCCAAAGGGGCCAGCAGATCCAAGGTGGGAATTAATGTCAGGTTTCCCAACGAGCCCACAATGCCAGGTTTCACAACGAGCTCCAGCCTGAATTTCACTCTCTGCCCCCACTGTCTGGGTTCATGCTGAGTTTAGAGGGAGCACAGCTCATCCGCAGGGGGGTCGATGTTCTGCCACTGGGTGATGCACATTCCACTGATGCTGGACCCCTGTCGCTCCTTGAAACAGCCTCTGCAGCAGGGCAGCATTCCCTGGGGAGGGATGGAATGAGAAAGGGATAGAAGGGAAGGAGGAGAGTGGGGAGGAGGCAGGAGAGTGGAGATGAGAGAGGAAACCCTGCCACCTCTCCCCTCTGGCTGGAAGGTGCCATGGGAGGCTCTGTTGCCTTCTCCACGTTTCCAATATTCCACTGCAGGCTGAGGCATGGAGTTTTATGTCTGAGGCAAACAGTGGAAGGAAAAGGAGAAGTCTTGCCAATGTTTGTGTAGCCTTGCTGCCTGATGTCCTGCAACTCTAGTACTGGGATTTGCATCATGTGCCAGAACTTGATGAGAATGATATTTCAAGATCAGCTCAGAGCGTGGGTGGATCCTGCTCCAAGACATCATTTTTTCTGACTTGAACTAGAATTTACTTATTGGAGGGTCTATTTACACTGCTGGTAGGCTTCTGTGTGCTAAGGACCAGGTTAAAATAAATGTACTAAGGAGTAGAGGCAAGCCAGGGCAATCAATTTAATAACTGTGACATTTCTGGGGCACCTCTGGAGTTGATCACATCAGAGCAGTAATTAACTCCCTGTTATTTATGATATAGTCAAGTATCTGATGTGAGTGAAAGACATAGGAGAGTTTTGACTGACAGCCTTCCATTACTACAGGCTGCAAAGGAATTTGTAGAGTTGTCAAGCAGGAGATACCCGGTGTGTTGGATTTATCAAGTGGATGTCATCATATCTGTCTGATTGCTGGGACTGTGGGGTTTACAACTCAGGAGCATTCCTCCACCACCACCAGGAGCACTGGCAGCTTTTCCTACAGCCTGGAAGATGAGTTGGCACAAGGGCTGGTTGTTGGGCCCATGCCTGGATGAACCACAGCAGCCCACGGGTCTGGTGAGCTCCCATCCCAAACAGGGAAGGATTTGAGCCCACCAAACTGCTGCTCCCTTAAAACAACCAGAGTGATTCACACTATTAATACCTCAGTGACGTTTTAATTAACTTCAGGATGTCCAGAGTGCAGAGAGCTCCCTGCAAAATCCCCTGTCCCATGTGTGGTGAGTTAATGCCACGTGGTGCATCCCCAGCGCGCTCACTCAGAGTTTATTTCTGACGGGGTCAGCCTACGATGCTCAGGCTTGTTTTGGAAGCTGATTTGAGTCATCCCAAATATTTGCTGGGGAGCTGCTGTCTCCCCACCTGCGTGGGTGAGCCCTGCAGCTGCTCAGCAATCCTGGGAAGCACCCATGGCATGGGATCCCGATGGGATTGGAAAGCCCCAGCTCTGTCATCCCACACTGGCTGCTGTCTCTTCCAGGCTCAGGGAAAAAAAATCCCCTCACTCAGGTTTCTTTTTTGTGTGCAAAATTAACAAATATGGCAGTGAGAACATTTTTTTTCAACTTGAGGTCTATGGAGAAGAACTCTGGGAAAATGGGAACACACCCTGATAAACAATGGTTCTGGTACGAGTGTGATTGCTTTAAAAGCTGTGCACAACTGGTTTGTGCTTCCCAGGTAGTTCCTTTGAGATTAATTAGTGCAAGATTGTTTGTTAATCTTGTGTCAGGGAGGAAGTTTGGAAGAAACAGTCGCTACTGACCTCAAAGTTCTGGATTCTAGGAAAATCCGAAGCAAATATGTTTAAAATAAAGTGTACTTCTCTCTTTAATTCTCTTTAGACCAGTGCTGTTTCCCTGAGTTGGAAAGTGACATTTGAAAACTGCTGACAGAGATGAGAAATCTTGGAAAGAGTTTGTCATAGATATCACATGGAAATGGAGAGAAACTTCAGTACATTTATGCTAAAGCATTTCCATGGGAGGAGGACACAAACTGAATGGAGTGATATTTTCTGTGATTCCAGGCCTGATAAATAAGGAAAGCGCAGGGATCACAGTGCGGCATCTCCCCACCAGAATCTGAGAAAAGCAGGCTAAAAATAAATGGTTTGGAGATAAATACTCTGTATTTATGTGCTGAGTACTGGAGGCTGTTGCTGGCCCTTTGTAGCTGTTGTTTGCAGCAGTGAAAATCGCACGCTGAGGGAATGTCTGAACACCACGAGGTTTCAGCACAAGCCCTGAAATTACCAAGTATTTTTAGAAGGTATTTTGCACCACAGAGAACACATTGGATGTCCATTGGGTTGCTCAGAGAGGCTGTGGATGCCTCATCCTATGTTCAAGGCCAGGTTGGACATTGGAGCTTGGAGCAGCCTGGGACAGTGGGAGGTGTCCCTGCCCATGGCAGGGGTGGCACTGGGTGGGATTTAAGGTCCCTTCCAGCCTAAACCATTCTGGGATTCTAATGAAAATCAATCATTAGGATCTTCCTAAGACCCTACCACAGACAGCAGGGGTGGGCACCTGCTCACATGAGATGTTACGGATTAAAATCAGCAATTCTCTAGAAAATATCCCATAAACCCCAGAATTCTGGACACCACAAAGGCGAGAAAACCCCACTGCTCCCACCATTCACAGAGACTTTCTGGTTGTTCCCTAAGCTGGGAGGGTTTTTAACCAGGTTGCCATGGTTTGTGTTCACCACCCCAAATGATGAAGGCACGTTATTAACCTGAAGATTTCAGCTGAAATCTCCTCCAGTGTCCAGAAATTCATGGAGAGAGCACCCAAGAGCTTGAAGAGGACCACAGGGGAGAAAAGACCGCTGAGAAAACAACAAGGGAATATTAAAAATATTTGTTTTCCTCCATCAGTAATCACTTCCCTCCAAGTTGCCACTAAAGAAAGTGATTCCAGAGCAGAGGATTTTGAATAGCAGTGGAACCATAACGCCAGGGAATGTTATTTAATTACAGAGCCATAACAATGCCCAGCATTTCAGCAGCCTTGCAACATAAGTCTTAGTTCAGTAACTTTTAGGGTTTGTTATTCTTTGCCTTGCCATCCAGTTGTAACATCATCCAGGTGGTTCTCTCTACAAGGTTTAAATTTCCAATCTATTAAAGCAATCTTAGCAATCTATTATTTCTAGGCCGTTGAGGGAAGGTTAAAATGAAAATTACACTGGAGGGAGTAAGTTCTGTTCCAAGTACAGGTTGAAAACATCTCAGAAGTGGAAAGCAGTAAGGTTTCAGTGGAAGAAGGGAAATGAAATGACTGATAACAGTCATTTAAAGTGATTTAAAGTGATTAAAGCAGCTTGAGAGAGGTAATGTGAAAAGATTTTTTCCCCCCACTAATGTAAAGGGGAATTTTCAATGCATGATTTAGACAGCTCCTACCTCTGAGCTGTTTTTGTACAACTGAGTTAGGTTTTAAGCACTACATTACAGGAATGGAAAATCTCATTTTCAGGAGCACACGAGAGGAGCAGCATCCATCTCCACACAGCCATCCACTCAATTTAAATAGAGCTGTGTGGCACGGGAGAAGCAGAAAATAGAAATATTTGGGAACAAGAGTGAACCCAGCTGAATAAAGATTCTTTGACATGAAGACCTCATGGATCCCAGCTGGATAAATCACCTTCGCAGCTTTTATCCAAGTAGCTGTGATGGGCAGAATCACAGACTGGTTTAGGTTGGAAAAGGACCTTAAAACTCACCTCATTCCAACCCTTGTCACAATCAGGGACACCTTGCACAGAAGCAGTTGTGCCACAGACATAGCAATGCTCTGTTTTGGCCAAGCTGAGTGTCATTTATCCAATTTCCCCCTGTTCCTGCCAGTGAGATAAATCCCAGGGAACAAAACCCATGTGTACCTGTTGGTACAGCAGCAGCAACAGCAACACAACCTTGAATAAAAAATCCTTTAATACCAGGTCTGCTTATTTTTTGCAAGAATAGCAGCGGTTGATTTTATTAATTTTTATGGTGCTATTGGGAAATTTAATAGTCCTATAAAAGCCAGTTTAAAACTTTCTGATTGTCTTATCTCTTCAAACAAATGCATACTCTGGGAATTAAAAAATAAAAAAAGGAGAGCATCAACTGGATATGGCCATTACTATGAATAATTTCCCTCTTACTCAACTCCAGAGCCCTGACACAATAGACAAGAGCCTCCATGGCTTTTTTGGGGGGGGAATATGCCAAGGCTCACTAAAAAGGGTGTTTTGTTCCCTGCCCCTTGCCTGCTGAGGGCTCCCTGGGAGCTGCCACGTGTGCAGAGCAAATGGCAAGGCACCCAGGGCTCCTGTCAAACCAGGGAGTGCACAGTAAGTTGTTTGAAAACAAACAATTCAGTCATTTAATGCATTTTCACACAGTAAAGCTGGCGAGTGGCTGCTGGGGGTGAATGGCTCAGTGAGAGGAACAACCAGGCCGGGGCCACTGCCGGTGAGGCTGGAGGGGGTGGAGGTGAGGGAAGGTTTTGAGGGTGCCAATTTAGGCACAGGGAAGAGGGAAATGGACATTTCATGAGTGTGGGGTGTGAGGTGATTGCACCTCTGTGTGCCCTCAGAAATGCCACTGGGCTCATACAAAGGCTTGATGCACTGTGATTTGTGAAAAATGAAGTGGTAGGTCAGATGGGAGCAGTAGAGATGTGTCTATCTACAATATCCCTGTAAAATATGCCACAGACACACAAGAGGGTGTAAAAATTCCATTTTCTCCTTTTTACTTTATGTAACCACAAAGTTACACCACAGAGGTATCCACTAAGTGAAAATTACTGCCAGGCCTGTTTTGCTGCAATTTTTTGTGGCTTTCTGATAATTTCAAAAGACAGCCAAGCCTTTCTAGCTTGTCCCTTCTTACAACACACAGCAGGCAGCGTGGCCAAGCTCCATCCCAGCATGTCCCAGCTCCATCCCAGCGTGTCCCAGCTCCATCCCAGCGTGTCCCAGCTCCATCCCACCATGTCCCAGCTCCATCCCACCATGTCCCAGCTCCATCTCATCATGTCCCAGCTCCATCCCAGCATGTCCCAGTCAATCCCAGCATGTCCCAGTCAACCCCAGTATGTCCCAGCTCCATCCCAGCATGTCCCAGTCAATCCCAGTATGTCCCAGCTCCATCTCATCATGTCCCAGTCAATCCCAGTATGTCCCAGCTCCCTCCCAGCATGTCCCAGCTCCCTCCCAGTATATCCCAGTAGCCACTCCAGCATTCTCAGGGCTCACCACCACCCTGGGTGCCAGTCTGCTGCAAACAGGGTTTGTTCCCCAGTTTTTCATGGCAGGGTTTCTCACAGATCACGTTTCCATTGAGCTATTCTTGGTTCTGACAATTCAGCCCTTCACAGCTGCAATTTTATCTGAGGTAAATGAGACTTTTGAGGCAGAGCCTATAATGAGGAGGTTTTGCCTTCTGGGATCACCTCTGCTGCTGACAGAAGCTCTGAGATGGATGGTTTATGCTGTCCTGTGCAAGGGAGAAAATGAGAATGAGAGCAGCAGATCCTGAATGGTGTTTCTGTCTTCCTCCATGAGCTCAAGCAGCTCCTCACGATTCCCTCAGGCTGGTGCCAGGGTGGTTCTGTGTCGCAGACATCTTTTCATTAAAAATCCTTTCCTTAGGATTTTTTCTCCTGAGAAGCTGAGAGGCCTCAGGAACAAACTGTAAACAAAGATTATCTGCTGCTGTGGAATGCAACAGGTGCATCTGTGATTGGTCTCATGTGGATGTTTGGAATTAATGGCCAATCACAGCCCAGCTGGCTCTCTCTCTGTCCGAGCCACAAACCTTTGTTATTCATTCTTCTCTATTCTTAGCTTAGCTAGCCTTCTGAGATGAAACTTCTCCTTCTATTCTTTTAGTGTAGTTTTAATGTAATGTATATCATAAAATAATAAATCAGCCTTCTGAAACATGGAGTCAGATCCTCGTCTCTTCCCTCATCCTTGGAACCCTGTGAACATGGTCACAGTTCTGCTGTGGGCTGGAGCTGGAGGGATGGGGAAAGACACGGGGCAAGGAGGTGACCAAGTTTTGGAAGAGAACATCCCAGGCTTGCTCTGAGTCCTCCAGATGTCCCGAAGTGCTCACAGATCTCCTTCTCTCCATACACTTTGATTTTACTTTTAAGTTTCTGTGCTTCCACTTTTTAACCTAAAAGAGGATTGATTTAGATAAAAGGAGGGGATTTTTTACTGTGAGATGAGGTGGCACAGGTGCCCAGAGCAGCAGTGGCTGCCCCTGGATCCCTGGCAGTGCCCAAGGCCAGGCTGGACACTGGGGCTGGGAGCACCTGGGACAGTGGGAGGTGTCTCTGCCATGGCAGGGGTGGCACTGGATGGGATTTAAGGTCCCTTCCCACCTAAACCATTTTGGGATTCTCTGCTCTACCCCAAACCTCCATTGGACAAGAATAAATTTGTTTTGGCCCAGTTGTGTAAATACTTAAGATGCTGTTCTCCCTTCTTCAGCCTCCTCTGCATGCTGAGCATGCAACAGGCAGATACGAGCTACATTTTATTTTATTTTTTTATTTTTTTCAGAATGAAAGACACCATCTGTGCCATATCCTCCTGTTTATGTCTGCTGCATCTCTGCAGGCTGGAACCACTTGTGGCTGCCAAAACAGAGCCTCTCCAGCTGATGAACTTCTGGGTTTGGGTTTTTGTATCTTCTTTTTTCTCACATAATGGTTCAGAGAGAAAGAATTTCCAGTTGCAGGGCTATTTCTGAAAGTGTGCTTGGCACCTGAAGTCGTGCCTGAAAGAGGGGGTGTAAAGTCCACAATACCCAAAGGCAGAGTCCTGATGAATTCCTGACAGGGAGCGTTGAGTGGTAATTCATCCATCAACCTGGGGAAGACTCTGTACCTCCCTTCCAGATAATTGAACTTTAATTTATTTAAATTTAATGGAAAACCATATGGAGAGGAACAGAAAGCTAATTTAAAGCACTGCTCAAAGCAATCAATATGTTAACAGATTCCTTCAACATTTCACACTCAGTTGCTGAAAAATGTTTAAAATGTATGTTTTTTTTTTAATTAGTATTATGAAAACACAGGATTTCTGGCATGTTGTATTCAAAACTCAAGAGCCAAAATAAGCCTCTGTTGTGAAAATTGAAATATACACTGGAAGCACAAATCATTTTATTGGAAGTGGAAATGACAACTGTTTCATATTTTACCAAAAAATGCACATCTCTGAAGACTTCTAGGAAGACACCTATAAATCCTGAGGGCTCACATCACTGGGTTTCATATGGCCCTGAAATAAAAGCAGTAAATTAGTTGTAGGAGTTGCATTAAGAGATTGAAGTTGGCAGGAAGAACACACGGAGGAGCAGTTCAGTGTAAATGGATTAAACACAAATTAAAGCAGACGAATGCAAAATTCCCAATTATGCACATCAAAATTTTAATTATTTTCATATTTTCCTGATTCCTTTGATGCTTCTCAAGGTCAGTTCTTTCCATTCTGGCTTTTGAAAACAAGGTTTTTTTCCAATGGCAGGATAATTAAGACTCTGCTTCTACTCTTAAATGTTGATCTCCTACCATTGACCATACTCTGCCCTACAGCCAAATGCTTTTTTCTTCAAGGTACAACTTAATTTACTTTTATATTAAAAAAAACCCAAATGTGTAGGCAATTTAAGGTCCTAGAAAATAAGAAATGTCCCAATTCTATTTTCTCTCATAAAAATACAAGGGTTTAATGATGACACTGATTCTTATACCTGCAGTTTGTAATTTTCATTATGGTTTCATCTTTGTCAAGCTCGAAGAGTGCAAGCAGTAAAAATAAGTGAAAGGTTCTTTCAGAAGGTTTAATAACTTGGGGTTGTTAAGAAGGCTGGAATCTGAAAGGAGCAGTAACTCCCTGCCATGAAATTTCAGCAACCCGAACAAAGTCTTATGGAAATTCCAGAAATAGATTTCAGTCAATCCTCATTGAGGGCAGGTTTGACTTTCCTGTGGCTTTTTTAAAGAGCAGATTATTTTAAGCACCCTTTTTTAAAAGTTTTTTTTTCCCCTTTTGGTGGGCAAATGATCCTGCAGCATTTTTCATGTCAGATTTGCCAAGTCCTCTCCCAGAAACTTATTAGCATGATGGCTCAGCTTTGCAGAGACTAATAGCTGCAATGGAAAAAGAGCAAATAATGGCTAAAATATCTTCTGGTATTTTATTTTATT
>NW_005054369.1:1286093-1287836 GCF_000277835.1 Geospiza fortis | reverse complement strand
TTTTTATTTTTTATTTTATTATATTTTATTTTATTCTATTTTATTTTATTTTTTACAATGCAATATTCATTCATTTTTTTTAGTATCTTTTGCCCCTGGATTTTCAACCTCTTGGCATAGTCCTGACTATAGAAAAACAGACAATTAAAATGCTGAGCTCCTGCAAACTCTGCTTATTTCTTGCAAGATCAGTGTAACAGTAAATGGTGGATGCCAAATAAAAACAAGGGGCTCTTTTAAATAAAATGCTTCATAAAACTGGTCTAATTAAACAAAATTTGTCTTTCATTGGCCAGTCTGCTGGAAGGAATTTCTCTTGCAGTGGAATGTGGAGGAGCTGGAAATTGCACTTTCTGTGAGCATTTTAAGGCCCTGTGAAATAAATCTGAATGATCAGCAGGAGAAAACCTTAAATCCACTAAAATTGCAGCAATGCCCAAGGAAGGGGACATGGCCAGGTTCCAGAATAGGTGGGAAGTGAGGTGAGAGGTGCCCCTCTGATGTTCAGGGTGGGAATCCCTCCCTCACTCCAGGAGCAGCTGGAGGGATGCTCCTTCCTGGGCTTTCAGACCTTTGACCATCCTGGAAATGTTTCTGAACTCACTTATATAATATTTCTGGGGGTGGCATCACATCCCTCCAAATACCCCAGCTCAGGGTGGGAACAGCCCCTGCTGATTTGTAGGAACACAACAAAACCTCCTCCCATCAAAAGGTCCTTCAAGCAACCAGAGCTCAGAGGAACAGAAATATTTAATAGCCTGAAAATGATTAAATCAAAATTCATTGACAACTACTCAGCAAATATCCTTTCATCTCCCTGTGGGCAAAACCATCTTTCAAAACCTTTAATTTCTAATTTAAGATTCCTTCTGTTCTGTTACCAAATCCCACCCAGAAAACTGCCAAGATGCTTAGGTTCCTTCTCCCAGCATTATATTTGATGGTGGGTTTCTAAAATTCAGTGTAGTGATTAGAGACCTTCTAATTCCACACTTAAATGTATTCAGGGCACATATATATATATATACATACCCATTTGATCTTATCCTACCCTTCCACTCAGATAATTCTTCTGGTTATCCCCAGATGATTTTTAGAGAAAAATTATAATTTCTTTCTTGGTCTTTAATCTCCTGATTTCTCTGTGATATCTGAGTAGCTGAGCTGGGTAAGCCACAGGACTCAGCTGCAGCACGTGAGCCCCTGTGCTGATTTTCCTTTGCACCCATCCTGCACTTCTGGTGGAGCAGTGCCCACCTTCACTGCCCTCCTCGAATTTTTGTGGAAAATTTTGTGGAAAATTTGCAGTGGCAGAGGGCAAACAGAGACAGAGCATTGCTCTGTTTGCTGAGCAGATCCCCTGTGGCAACAATGGTGATGGTCTTATGGAATTAGTAATGTTGAGGGGCTGAAACGATGAAAGGAGCAGGCAATGAGATCTTGAGCAAGTATTTCACCTGGGATTTCAAGGGCTTGCTCGTGGGCTAGATTGCTGTTTGTATTTTTATGCAGTGAGCAGTGATTTCTTTTATTGGCTTGAGTCCTCTTATAGGCCTACACCCACACTGTGAGAGTCCTCTAACTTGAGCCACCTGGCTTTGGAAATTATTTCATGGCAGAAGGCTCAGTGACCATCATTTGGGGTGGACACTGAAGTGGTTTCAAACCCCACAGGTCTCCTGTTTGTTCTTCTTCAGCCTCCTCTGAGCTTGGCTGTCCAGACACAGAGCACAGAGCACC
>NW_005054369.1:1284456-1286035 GCF_000277835.1 Geospiza fortis | reverse complement strand
GGCCTCCCCCTGCCTCTGGAGCAGCAGCAGGGTGCGGTGGGGGTGAGCAGAGGCTCTGGTGCAGAGCCAGGAAAGCAGATTTCAGCTGGGAATGATGAGCTGGGCACACAGGAGGGTGCCAAGGAGCCAGAGGGAGGGATGGAGGAGCTGGGACCCCTGCTCCCAGGTGGGAGCTGTGCCCCTGGAGATGTGGCACAGCCACCTAAGCTCACTTCAGTGGCTCCTGAGGAGTCCCCAGAATGCTCTGAGTTCATAAAAAACACTGAAATCTCTCCAGAGTCACTCAGAAGGTGTGGATGGCGTCCCACAACACTGCCAGGGACTTGCTGGGGTTACAAACTTGATGTGTGTGTGTTTGCCCCAGGGCCATGCATCACCAGGAGAGCACATTCAGGGACAAGCTGAGGGCATCACCAGACCCTGATGTGCTGGATGCCACCAGGAGCGTGTCCCCTCCCTCAGCCTGAGCCTGCTTTGCTCCTCTGAAGTGCTCCTGACTCAGGCTCTTCCATGCTTTCAGGAGCAATGGTGAGCATTAAGAGAATAGTAAAGATACAATCATTTCTCCTGCGGATTGCATCTCTGCCGTGATGTCTGAGTGCATTTGCGTAATTAAAACATGCAATTCAGCAAGAGAAGTTGCCTTAATGGATGACTCCCCTCACCCCGTACAACCAAGCACCATCTGTCATTTACAAAGAAAACTGCCTTTTCAACCAAGTTCTTTCTTCACTGGAATTTGGTATTTTTTATTGCCATGGCAGGAAGCCTTTCCTGGTTCCCAGGACACAATTTGGGATATATAAATCAAGAAGTGAAGGAAAATTTCTGCTGCCTAGAGTGTGTCTGGCATGTGCCTGTGCCCAAAACATGGACTTATTTCTGGAAAACGTTGCTGAAATTGGGAAACTCCTGCCGTGACTGACCCTCACATTATTTAGATTGCACACAGGGAACAAATCCTTTCCTCCTTCAGGATTTCCTTCTCATCATCTGTGCATTCCCTCCCACCTGCCCTCACCTTCACATCTGCACTCCTGTCTGAAAGCAGAAATAACATCAGGTTTTTCCAAGCTGGATGGAAAGATTGGTTGGTTTGCTGTGATTCATTGTTGTTATTTCCCATTTTCTCCTCCCTCAGTGTGGGAATTTGTGTTAGACACTACCTGGCAGTGAGGAAGCTGAAGGGAGGAGGAGGAGAGGCTGGGTGTGGGTTTGATCCTGGGGCAGGGTGGGACTCTATGGGTGACAAAGGAAGAATCTCAGACCCTTCAGCACTTCTGCTCCTTTTAAGGGAGAAAAAAGTCTGGCCTCTCCCAAGCTGACATATTTTCAATTCATTCCCCTTGAATTTTCTGGAAGCAATCCTCAGAAAAAGGAAAAAAAAAGCCAGAGTGAAGCAACATTCCCCTAACAAAGATTACAGCAGGCAAAACTGGAGATCCCAGCATTGTCCTCCCAGTTGTGGTGGCGTTTGCAGGGGTCTCAGGATGAGGGAAGAGATGAGAATCTTGACTCTATGTTTCAGAAGGCTGATTTATTATTTTATAATATATATTAAAATATATATAATATATAT
>NW_005054369.1:1265852-1284400 GCF_000277835.1 Geospiza fortis | reverse complement strand
TAATAGAAATATAATGTATAAATATAATATATAATAATACAAAATATATAATAATATATTATATAATAGATAATTATGTATAATCATGATAATTATAATATATATTATACTAAAATATTAAAAATACACTAAAAATAAAAGAAAAAAATTCATCAGAAAACCAACAAAAAATAGAAAAGAAAAATCATAAAATCTTACAACTAACTAAAGAGTCTAAAACAACTAAACTGTAATTAACTATTAATTAAAAACAACTACATGCAACTAATCAAAGATACACTTGTTGCATTCCATAGCAGCAGATAATTATTATTTACATTTGGTTTCTGAAGCCTGGGTTAACACCTCTCCCTAGGCTGTATGCCCTGGCTCAGTGGAGTCTCCCCATGGGAGCAGCTTTCCCATTGCTGTTCCCAAATCCCAAGCCCCCCACAGTCCCATTTCTGTGCAGATTCTCTGCTCTTGTAGCACACAGCAAGGAATTCCTGGTGTGTCCCAGCGCCAGCACATGTGGGCTGCTCCCTGGGTGCATATTTGTGCTCTTTCCATTTCAGCATGATTTAAGGCTGTGGGGAAAACAGGTACAAAGGGGGGGGAAAGAAACAAAACCAAACCCCAGCCTCTCCCAAACTGTTGGTTTCATACTCACCAACCTAAGCTGCTCTAATTAGCCTCAAAAGTCAAAAGAAGCAAGCCAGATGTTCCCAAACCTGTTCAGCAGAGATTCTGCCTTTGATTGTGACAGTTTAGCATATGAAATAAAACTGTCTAGAGTTGGAACTGGAGTTTAATTTCTAAGATGGTTAAGAAAAAAATCTGCTTCATAGGACAAAACTATCCCAGGAAGGAGCAAAGAGCTTCTGAAAACCAGCAGGATAAAAGGCACAGTTAAGTAAAAAATTAATGAATTTTACTCTCTGTAGAGTATAAGTCCCAGCTACAACAGAAATTGGAGTATATAAAAAGTGATTATGCACACAAGGATACAAGTAAAAATCCCGGTCCTTACGATCTACATCTATAATAATAATAATTATGGAAAACAAGTGTACAGGCCATCCCTGCCTATCAAAGAATTTGAAAGGAAGGACATGGAATAACCATGATACTTAGAGTTTTTCAGCTGAATTTTCAGTATTTTTCATTTACCTTCAGTACTAGACTGGAATGAAGTCAGCAATGACACCATGAGTTATCCCATCTGAAGAACTCACCCCATTTCCTTTTTTTTTTTTTTTTTTTTTTTTTTTTTTTTTTTTTTTTTTTTTTTTTGTGGATCTCAATTCTGGAAGCAACTGGAGGGACTGTAGGAGCATTGAGAAAGGAAAAAAGAGAAGTATGAGAGAAGAAGCTAATTAAGATTCTAGACTATTGGAAAATCCCAATGCCACAGAATATGAAAGGTCAGGTAACTAAGAAACAGTCCAATTAAATTTACTTTCCCCTTTGGCTTTCCAAGAAAACCTCTGCAGCCACAGAATATTTCACCTAAAGGAAAACTGCATGGAAATATTAGGTGAACTTCAGAGAAAGGGCTTATTGAAATGCTTTCTCAAGAGCCCTGGAACACTGCACAGATACCTGGGAAGTGCTGGGGCAGAAATCAGTGGCAAAGCAGCACTCAGGGTGATTATCTGATTATCCCTCCTGATGAGGACACTCAGCCAAGCCTGAGCTGCTCAGAGTCCACTCTGTGTGTGACCTTTCCTGCTGCACTGCTCTAATCCAATAACTCCCAGTGCTTAATGTGAAACGTGTGGTCATGGATAAAATCTCCCCGGAGCAGTCAGGAAGAGGAATGACTGCAGCTCTGCCAAAAGGAGAGAGGTTCCCAAGTTCAAGTCTTTATTGTGTTTGACTGCTGGAGGAATCAGTTCCATCCTGCCCAGTGGCAGCTGGTGTCAGAGCTCACCCTGCGACCAGCCAGCACTGATGGGGCTGATCTGTAAATCTGGGAGCTCTATTAATCACTTCCCAGCTGGAATCACTTGCTGGGCTGACATAATCTAATGGTTCACTGCAGTATCACAGACTGTGATATGATTTCCTTTCTGATAACATTTGTAATTCACACTCCATACTGATTTTTTTTTTTTTAATAAAATATCCTACTGAGTTTGCACATCTGCTCAAGGTTATCTACAGTAAGTTTGTCATAATTTGGGGTAGGATAGTTTTGTAACAGGAAGGGTGATTTTGTAATACACTGTTGTACAATAACAAACAAATCTCTTGCCGCTACAGCTACCCAGGATTGAGAGGAGACCTCAAGCAATTGTTCCCAATTTGTTCTCATTCCTCTGCTTCCCTTTTTAAAGACATCTAGATTTCTGCAAACATGCCAACAAAGCCCATCTGAGAGCCATTCCTAAGAAAAACTGACTCAAATCTGATTTTAGCTGAGCCTGGTATCATAGAATCAGAAAGGTTTGGGTTAGGAGGGACCTGAAGCTCATCTCATTCCAACCCCTGCCAAGGCCATCACACCCATCCCATTGCTTAACGCAAAAAGTCAGTGTTCTATCAGGTGACACCAATGAGGATGGACCAACGGACAAAGGCCTTAGACATAAATATATCTAATTTTCTGATATTGTCTTGTCTAATGATGAAGTCCCCAGATTCCCAGTAAAACTGAGCACTTCTCCTGCTATATGAGAATGCAGGCAGCACACCCCTGGATGGCTGCAGCTCCCACATCAAAGGCAGCTGGGGAAGATTGATGGCTGCTAAATATTTCTTCACATAAAGCTGAACAAAACCCTGCAAGTCGAACCAAGTTGGTTTTCAATAGTAGTGAGAAGACCTTTAAAAATGTGACTCGTGGAGGAAAAAGCATCTGCAGAGGATGTTCTCTTTAGATCCCTGGAAAAAAGCCACTGCTGTTTCTTTGCTGCTTTTCAGGCTGATATCTACTCCCTCCGCTCGCTTAAAGCTCATCTCTTCCCTGTGAAGGAGGAGAGAGTTATCTCCATTTTTCACAGAGCATGGCTGAGTTTCAGACACTGCCTTATCAGAGACCACAGGATGACAAAAGTAGGCACAGAAGGACATCCAGACCACTTGAAGCTGAACATGTTGAAGCTGTTGAACTTCTTCCCTGTGAGCAGGAACCGGACTTATAGCTGTATAACATCCTGTTTATTAGGGCCACTTGACATAGAGAAATGTTTTCAGGGAAAATCCATGTTTAATGAATTAGTAGAAAGAAAAACAGCTTTTAAAATAGATTTTGCCTCTAATTATAGCAGGAGAGGAAGAAACGCTTCAGCTTCTTCTGCAAAATTCTATTTGCTTTAGTTTGAACCACAACAGAACTCAGATCCTGCAGGAATACAGTGAAAGATTACATGTGTCTTACTTGTACAGTATTTGTTGTCTTCTTTTAAAATATTCAGCCAAGACTTCTCTTCATAACCACCTTCCTCCAAACAGAATCCCCACAAAATGCAACTACAGTTATTTGGAGGAATGTTTGTGCTTTTTAGCACTCACAGGTCTGACAGGTAAATGTTAATTGCCTGAAAATGCCTCCCAATTTAATTAGGAATAAAAATAGTCTGTTACTATTCTATTGATCAGAAGAACACACTCAAATATAGCTGAGCATCAGACACAAACAAGTGTCATTTCCAACAGCCCAAATCTTCCAGCAAACCAAAATACACTTTTATTTACTGCTTGGAATGCTGTGTAGAAATATGATCAATGGGGCTACGGGGGTGCAATTCTGGCATTCAGAATTTAAGGGAAGAGATGAATTTTTAAAATACATTTTCAGGCTTTGGTGGGTGAGGACAAAGCAAACACAACAGGTCACAGTCAGAGCATGTGCTAGAAGCAGCGGTCCCTTGGTCTTTGCCTCATTTCCTTGGGGTCTGCCTCCATGGAACCTTTCCAGACAAAGTTTGAGCTGCAGGGAAGCCTTTGGGAGGTTTCTCCTGGCCCATCCTAAGCGTGTCCTCCCCTGGTGGAGATGGCTCTGGCAATGCCTTGCTCCAAACAGAGCCGGCGGCTTGGTCTGCTCATGGCGAATGGGGAAAGAGGTCTGTGAGTCAGGGGGGAAGTGGGAGCTACGTCATCTGTGAGCTCCACAGGTCACATTTGTGACAGGATGAAGCCAGCTGGACATGGGCTGCTTTTCCCTGGGCTGGAAAATAGGGTCTGGATTGTGCAATTGGTGAGGGCAATCCGGCTGTGACACAGGAAGGGTCACGCAAGGGAGGACTCATCCCGGGAAGCGTGTGCTTCATCTCCTGTGGAATGTTGTTATCAAGAGAGACAAAACCCACACAAACCCAACCCAAAGCTCCTGTGCTGCTGGGTTTGGGAAGCAGCAGCAGCAGCAGCAGTGTTCCATTGCCCAGCACTCACCACCTTGCAGGTAAACAGGAGGGAAGGAGCCCCTCAAGCTTTCCTCCTCTGTGAACTCCTGACCTCTCTGGATATTCCTATTTGGCTTTTGCAACAATGATATCTTGATTTCTCCTTCTCCCCTCCCAAGCACTCCCCTGTGCAGAACCAGAACTTGGTGATCCTTGTGTGTCCCTTCCAACTCAGGATATTCTATGGTTCTGTGATCTCTGATTTTTAAGTCCCTCTGTGTGTTCCTCCTCGACCGGGATTTGACCTCTTGCTGCAAGACAACAACTTGTTCATAAAATGTTTTCTGTCTAAGCCAGTTCTTTATTTAGGCAGCTGCTTTTCTCTTTCTGTCTGCATACTATGCTAAAAAAAAAAAGTTGCAGGTTTTGTGTGTGGTGTAAACCTCCACAGTTCTGCTTTTTACTTTCAAGCCTTGCAGTGCCTTTCACAACAAAGATGCCCCCACCCTTGTGGGATTTCCCAGTTTATCCAATAGATCTTTCCCATGTTTTTATTTGGGGTGAAAACTGGAGATGGGTGACTCTTTAGGCAAGCAGGAAAGAGAACATGAAAACAGTCAACAGTAAATTCTCTGGAAAACAGCTCAGATTTTTAGATATTCTTAATTTGGTTCCTTATCTCTTTTTTCAGGCTCAAAAAGACCCCAAGCGAGAACTGTTTTTCACACATCAAATAGCTCCCCACACCTCTGCTTTACTGGCAGTCTTGGAGAAAGCTGGACACTGTGGACACAGGACCTATAACATGGCCAGGAATTACCTTCAGTCCCCTTCTAAACACCCTGTGCCACACTACTGACCTCACAGCCTGTGTTTTGGCCAAGTGCCTGCAAAATCTACCCCTCAGTTCCCTAAAGACTGCTATCAGCACATGCCAAAGGGAAGAAGGAAGACATAAGGAAATGGGGCTGAGCTCTAGAGCATCTTCCAAGGGTAATTGGATAACCAGAGCTCAGGCTTGGGGCTGGATCTTTACTTTTTAAAGTGGTGCAGGGAGAATTGAGCATTAACAGGAAAGGAAGTCCTCATGAAGCAAACCAAAAAGCCTGAAAATGTGAGTTTAAGCACAATGAGTGCCAGCAGAGAGATAATTGGGTGCACTTCTGGCCTTATCTGCAAACCCTGCTGTACACGGAGTCATTAAAAGCAATCTCCCGGTGAAGAAGAACGCCCGCCTCATATTGAGCTGTTTAAGTGGTTGCTGTAATTGTGCTTACAGATGTTTTAGGAATTCATATGTAGGAAACTGCAGGTCTTTAATTATAGGTAGGCTGGCAGAGGGTGCAGCCTGCTCCACTGCAAACAAGCCTGGGCTGACCCGGGAGTCACCTCCCAGCGTCTGTTTGGGAAGGCAGAGGCTGATTCCTTCTGCATCCCAAACCAGCTGCAGGGACAAGGAGCTGCTCTGAAAGGACTTCCCTGCTCCAGCTCTCTGTGCTGATCCCTCCTGGGAATGTCACTGTGGATGGATGGATGATGGATGGATGGATGGATGGATGGATGGATGGATGGATGGATGGATGGATGGATGGATGGATGGATGGATGGATGGATGGATGGATGGATGGATGGATGGATGGATGGATGGATGGATGGATGGATGGATGGATGGATGGATGGATGGATGGATGGATGGATGGATGGATGGATGGATGGATGGATGGATGGATGGATGGATGGATGGATGGATGGATGGATGGATGGATGGATGGATGGATGGATGGATGGATGGATGGATGGATGGATGGATGGATGGATGGATGATGAAAGACAAACTTTTACTGTTCACTTTCTTCTGATTTTCTAATTGTAAACCAAGGTACTCAGGGTGTAAAAAAATTCCTGAAGAGGATTAAGCCTTTTTTAAAATGAAAATTAATTATTTAAAGACAGTGAATACCACACAATCGTCAAGAATGTATTGCTCATATTCTTTTTTCTTAATTTTTTTTTTTATTTGGAAAGCACTCTGAAAGAATAAATTTCCCCTCTCCCAGATTATCTATGAACCACAGGTGTGGTAGATACACCTTTTTTTTCACACCCAGGCTTTTTTTTTGAGTGTGGATTTACCTTTGAACTGAGCAGCCCTGGAGGGAGAGGATCCTAAAGAGGACCCTAAAGAGGCTGAGCCTGGGGGAAGTCCTCAAAGAGGTCTCCTCTTATCTTATTAATGGAAAAATACCCAATAAACAGGAAGGAAGTGCATGCAGAGAGACCACAGAAGATAGAAAGAAAAATGAGAAAAGGTTAAGGGGTGGTTGACAAATTTAAATGTGACTGTTTCCAGACTCTCTTGGAACTGGATGAAAGGTGCTGATCTCCTCCAGGGTATTCTCAGTGTTTTGGTTCAGGACTGAGATTCTGCATTATGTAAAATATGCTTTCCTGCTACAGCTTCGCCATTTCCTGACCTTAAAACCCAGAAAAATTTAACTGTTTCAATTGGTTTGCCACAGGGATATCTACTGATAACTTGGAGTTAAGGCCTTTCCCACACGTAAAACCTGTCATCACAGCCTTTTTTCCTAAAATTATTCCAGTTTTTTAGCAAATGCCTTCAATGGCAAAGACCTGTGTAGAACACACATAGAACCATCTGGGTGAAGAGAACTGCTGTCCCAGTGTTGGGGGTTTGGTAGAGGAAGGTACACACATAAATGAAATTTTGAAAACAGCCCTAAAAAGTAGAGAATAATCATAGAATAAAATCCCAGGATGGTTTGGGTAGGAAACGACCTTAAATTCCATCCAGTCCCATCCCCTGCCATGGCAGGGACACCTCCCACTGTCCCAGGTGCTCCAAGCCCCAATGTCCAACCTGGCCTTGGGCACTGCCAGGAATCCAGGGGCAGCCACAGCTGCTCTGGGCACCCTGTGCCAGGGCCTCCCACCCTCACAGGGAGGAATTCCTTCCCAATATCCCATCCATCCCTGCCTTTTGGCAGCTTACACCCATTCTCTCTTGTCCTGGCATCAGAGGAGCTGATTCTCCTATTCAGGAAAACAGTAGTTGGTTCTTTAGCCCTTCATCCTACATGTGGATTCATGAATTTTTGGCTGGAATGTAAGTGAGCACCGTCTTGGACTGAAAGGTCTAGTCTGGACACTTCACCAAAACCAAGGAGCTCATCCTGTGGGGTTTTTAAATTGAACTCCATTTCAATGTAATTGAAACTGTAATTGTAATTTTGTCTCCAAATCTGCAAGCTTATGAGTTACGAAATGTCAGCACCATAAAATGCCTGCAAGCTCCAGCCTGTGCTCCTGGAAACTTGGCTTTATTCTCACACCACTGTCCATGAGAGTTAACTGAACCCTCCCGTTTCCAGAGGCTCTGGGGGAAGCCTTGTGCCTAAGGGGCAGCTTTTCCTATCAAATGAGGTATGGGAGATGGAGAATCCATGGAAGCTGCAGAGCTGAGACACATCCTACAAACACCACCTCTGACTGGAGTTACCCTCCCTTCCCCACTGAACTGAAATGAGGAACACAGCCAGATTATGCAACAGGGCTGTGCCATTTCTGTCCATCCTGTACAAATCTCTTTAGATAAACAGATTCCCTTCTCCTTATCTCCATCATCATCTCTGGAGTTGGCCATGGAATTTCAGCCACGATGGTCCAGGGTTTAAGTGGAGTAAAGGCTTTTAGGAGGAGAAAGTTTATCTTTTATTGGATTGCTCTGAAAGGACAGATAAGCATCCAGGCATGCAAGTCTAAATGTTTGGAAAGGAATTCCTTGTTGGAGACCTTGGCCTTTCCCTCCAGCTTTTTCAGTTTGTCTAATAGAAGTATTTTTCCTTGCAAAGCTTGCCATGGCTATTCCTGAAAAGCTGCACAGAAGTCAGGGAACAGCAGCCTGGATTCCCAGTCAGGAGAGGCTCAGAGGCAACTTTTGAAGGGCTGGAACACCAGGCACAAACATGAGTTGCACACAGGTCTCATGGGCTCAGATAGGAGCAGGTCTGATTTTTTTTTTTGGCTGCAGACACTCAAGGCCATTCCTTGGCAGTGTTACAGGAGCAATATTTACACAAGGATGAAGGACAACTTTGTCAAGGCATTTGCACAAATTAAAAACGTTCTTTTTCCTTGCTATTATTTATAATAGCAGACTGAAAAAAAAAACCCCAAGAAAAACCAAAACAAACCCAACCTAAAGCTGGTTTCTCTATGAAGGAATTTTAATTGGTTTTCATGGTAGGATTGAGTGACACTGTGTTTTCAAAGCACAGGCTGCATATTGAGTGAACTGTGAGGGTGAGGAGGAAAAGGAAAGTATTTTTCATTCTTATTGGGAATTCTGTATTGATAATGAGGTGCAGAGGCTTTAACACAAGGGATCAATGCTGAGTGATCTGTGCTGAGCTGGAGAACAAACCATTTTTTCACTCATGTTATGAAGAAAATTTAGTTTGACTTCAGGCTGATCCCTGAATATATGATAATGTAGATAAAAATTTATTGAATTTAGCTTCAACTTTAAAAGAATAAAAGAAAAAGGAAAAGGCAGCATTTAAAATCAGTGACCACATATGGACCTTGGTAAGGTCTGTTGATATTGAACACCCTGCTGGAGCTGCTCAATACACAGGAGATACACTCTGTGCACCAAAGAGCAGAAAAATAACAATGAACTACTGAGTTAACTCCCCTGATTGCTCTAGAATTGAACATAAGACATTACATAAGTTTCTGAAATGAATGATCCCATAGACCTTTCATGCAAGAAATAAACCTGTACACCTGCATGGTTCATGGTGGCAGAAAATGGGACAGTGTCTTTGGTGGCTGATTAGAGCTATTTAGAAAACAGCAGTTCCATTTTGTCGGTGAATGCTGGAGTTCCTTAATCCCTTCTCATTCTAAACTGGAATAAAATGTTAACATTTGCTGGTGCAATAATCACTGAGTTAGCAGTATTGTGGGTTTATAGTTGGAAAAACCCAGACAAATTAAAAAAAAAAACCCTGAAGGTAACATCTTACTGAAATGCAACATTGACAGATTCATCAGGAAACCAGAAAATGGAGTCCAAACTCATTTGTCACCTCAAACACTGCTGCTGTAAAACCAGCCTGGTCCTAGTGCTGCCCCGTGTCTGTCTCAGCAAGGATTTTTGGATACAGCCCCAGACGTTCTCTGTTTTCTGCCCCAGCAGCACCCAGAGGGTGTGAGACACACTGAACTTCATCCTGAAATGTTTTGGGGTGAAAAACCCAAATATCTGGGGATCTACAACGTCTATATTTCTACTCCCAGCCTCACTTCCTCTCTGAAGTGCAGATTTGATCTCAGCACTTCGGTTCTACCTCAGCCCTGCAATGAACCAGTGCTGGAAATGGTGGGGAGCTTTATGGCTGGTGGACACAAAGGGTGAAGCCAGTCCCAGAAAGTCCATTTTGCTCCAGAGCTCTTTAAAGTGAAAAGCCTCAAACACTTATTCTTGCTGACAGAGTCAGAAATGTATGAGGCTGTCAAAGCCCAACTCAGATGCAGTGTTGTGTCTGTCACGGTGTCGGTGGAGTTTAGATAGGAATGAGAAAAAGAATTTGTCTCCTCGGTAGCAGAAAATTGCTTATTTTACAAGGTGCCACGGAGAGTGTTATCTACTTGGGATTTATGGGGTGGAGGCTTTAATAATGCATTTCAGCAGGGAAGGAATATTTTGTTTTATGACATCCTTCCCAGGGTGGTGCTTGGCTTTCAGATGCACTGTGGATTGGAAATTGCCAATGCACCTATCGGGGAGCTGAGACACCACTTAACCCCCGGGGCAAGGCAGGATGTGCAGAGGGGTGGGAGCCCAGATTTTCCCCAAGACTTGGGGGCAGCTGGGCTGCAGAGGCACCCTGGTGGGACAGTGTCAGGGACAGAGCACCGAGGCATTGAACGCAGCTCATTATTTTGGACAGCACCTCTTTGTGTGGAAGCACCATTAGCTACAGCAGTGGGGCTGGAGCCGTAAAAACCGATTCCTGTAGGACAGCACCAGTGTGAAACACTGCCCGCTGATATCTGATAAGAACAGTGAGATACCACGAGCATTTTGAGCCAAATAAGGATAAAAATGATGCTGCTGCTTCTATATTGAAGCCTGAGGCTCTGCAAAAGGGCTGTAATGTGAATTTTTTTGGCCAGCAGCAGCTCTGTCAGCTGAGTGGAACGGCCACAGCCAGCTGAGCAGGGGGGAAGCGCCGTGTGACAAACAGCCAACAGGAGGGCAATATCAAGGAGGTGCAGAGAGTTATTTGTTGCTTAATGAAGAGCCTCTCGAGGCTGAAAATTTACAGTGCTTTCACAGTTCAATTTGGTCGGAGAAAGGAATAAAAATAAGCCTTGAGTGGAGCGCGGTGAGGTCGCGGTGGACAGAGGAAGCGGCACAGACCCCGCAGACCCCCGGCCCAAAATTGAATTGACAAAGGAAGGCAGGCTGAGAACACGAGGCAGCCAAGGGCAGTCAGGGCACTGTATGGGAGTGGTAATTAGTCCACTAATTAGATTCTCTAAGGCAGGCTGGGGAAGGAAGAATGCTTTACAGTAGGAAAAGGAAGAAACAAATTCCCAGCGCGCTGTCAGACGTCCCTTCTGACCAATCTGCCTCATGATGGCCATGGAGAGCCAAGTCCTGGGGGAAATAAGGAGCAGCCTGAGCAGCTGGGGGTGGGCTACAAGGACCTTGTGACAGGGGTAAGTAGGTTTTCTTCACCAAAGAAACAGGGAAGTTCAGAGAAGGACCTGCTGTGAGTCCTCCACCATCCCCGGAGGAAAGCCCTTGGTCAAACAAATGGGGTCAAAGCTGGGTTTTGGTGAAGGAAGGGGAGGATTGGAGGTGTTCAAGACAGGAATCTTGAGATACCTGGAGAATTGAGAGAGAATTGAAATTGGAGAGATCTCACTGTCTCTCCATAATGTGTGGTAATGAGAGCGACGTGAATTAAAAAGGCTGAAAATATTCCCTGGAGAAAACCAGGTCCCCAGTGAGTATGAGAAACTGAATTTGTGTCGCACAAACACTGCAAGTTGATTTTCTGAGGTGGATTCTTTGCAGAATCACACTCCCCACTGACTTGTGCTTGGCTTCATCCCGACCCCCTCCTCCTGGTCAGATTTAAAAATCACATTTCATCTTATTTTTCATTTCCCGGGCTGTAAGATCAATAGTCGAGTCACATATAAACATAATCCAAATCTTCTTTTTGTACTGTTTTTGTTGTTATCACAGAAAGGACTTGGACTGAAAAGAACATTTTACAAAAGATTGTTGATTCTGCTGGGATGGATCAAAGCTAGAGCTGTAACATTGAGGGAAGAGAATTCAAACAGAAAGGAAAAAGTGAAGGCATCTGGGGCATACAACAAATGCATCACTTTAGCTATGATTTTTCACTTCTGTTTCACTTCCTGTTCATAGGAAGAAATTCTGTGAGGGTGGGCAGGCCCTGGCACAGGGTGTCCAGAGCAGCTGTGGCTGCCCCTGGATCCCTGGCAGTGCCCAAGGCCAGGCTGGACAGGGCTTGGAGCAGCCTGGGATAGTGGAAGGTGTCCCTGCCATGGCAGAAGAGTTATAAATATGTGAACATATCTCCAATCTATCCACAAATAAAATCAGTGAACTGTGCTGGGCCAACCAGACAGGATGGAAACTGAGCCTAATTAACATTACACTCTACTCGTGTGGTGTTTCTTATCTCTGTGCAACTTGAAAGTAAAGTGTGGAGTCCAGGTACAAATACAGCATGGAAAATCCTCCCCACAGTCAATTATCCCCAACAATTAAATTTGAGGAGGAACAATCTTTTTTGTGGATGGTCATTGGAAAGAGCCCAATGCCCTCAACTCCACTGAAAAGAGTTCCCTTTGGAAAAGTTGCACCCCAAAAGAAATCCCCAAGCTTGGTGGTGGAACTTTTCTGGTTGTATCTTCTTGGAATTTGGATACTTTGGTCAGCATTACATCCAATTCAATGAAGACCATACATGTCAGCAACACTTGTGCTGTCACTTTTTTGGCCGAGTGCTGGGACGAAAGGAGGGAGACTTTGGATAAGGGAGAGGACTTTTGGAACAGTTAAAAACTGAACTGTGCTCCTTGGCTACAGTGAATGTAAGAAGTCGTTGGCCCAGAAAGTTAATCAGAGGTCGCCTTTTCAGCTGCCCAAAGCAGAAAGCACCAGCAGCCTTCGCTCAGCTGGCGACCAGTTGAAAAAGAAAAAATAGATTGTCATTTTTTCGGGCAGCAGCACTTGCCAGCCTCAGCTGCAGCCAGTGGTGAGATTCCTTGTTGCCTGAGGAAGTGTCCAGCAGAGCTGCAGGGAACACAGAGTACGGAGGAAGGGCTGGCTCTGTGTTCCTGGGGTTTGGGAACGCTCTCCCTCCGTGGAGCTGCCAGCCCCGCAGCCAGGGTCAGCGGCGGAGCATCAATCCAACCACAACTTCTGCTGGCAGGAAAAGAGAAGAGAAAAGGAGCAAGATTAAAGCTTTATGGTGGAATTGGAACTAGCGGGATGTGGCAGGAGGGAGAGGAAGAGGAGTGCCTGAATGGGCAGGGCAGAGGTGCAGGGGGTGAGCGGAAGTCGGAGTGGAGCATCCCACTGCATGCCCTGGCCAGGACAAAGGAAAGGCTCAGCAAACATGGAGCCTTGGGACTAGAGCAAATATTTCAGCTTGGGATGGAAGCACTGATTTTATTGTGTGACACAAATTCAGTTTCTTGTACTCACTGGGGATCTGGTTTTCTCCAGGGAATATTTTCAGCCTTTTTAATTCACCTCACTCCCATTTCCTACACATTATGGAGAGACAGTGAGTGCACTCTGGCTTGCAAGGGAAGATTCCTGTCTTCAACATCTCCAATCCTCCCCTTCCTTCACCAAAATGCAGCTTTGAGCCCACTCGTTTAACCAAGGACTTTTCTCTGGGGATGGTGGAGGACTCACAGCAAGTTTCAACCAGTGGGGCCACAGCAATGATGGGTTATTTTTATTTCCTTGAAGAAATGGACAGAAATGGGGAATTTAATCGCCTCCCACCCTCAAAAGATGTGCAGAGAGTGCAGAGGGAGCTCACAACACCCCAGTGGCTGCTGAGAGCCTTCCCAAGTTCACTGGGCAATACTTTGTGTTATTTGCAGGCAGTAATTGACAGCAGCAGTTTAATTAAACAAAAACAGCAAGATAGTTTCTTGCTAAAAGGGCAGGCAACAATAATTTTCCAGAAATGGATCCTTCCAGCTTTCACTGAGGATAAACACTCAGAGCCCTTGCAAATCCTGATAAGTGACTTCGAGCCTGCCTTGTTATCTTGCTTTTTTTTTCCTTTAATACTCTGAAGTTGTTGGGAGGAATAAAAAGAGCCAGAAATCTTTATTATTCTTCCTAAGGGATTCATTGCATTCTACTTTGCATTGCTTCATCTTATTACCAATTTTCACTGTACACGCTTTTAATAAATACTTATTGCTATAAAGATAACTACTTTGTTATCACAATAATGGCTTTGCAGTGGTGTAAATGAAAATTAATATTAATAACATTAACAGTAACCTTGATACAGTAGAGCACTGGTAAGTGGGAAATATTTGAGTGTTTTACAGTACAAGAAACCTTTCTTTTCTGGTTTTTCTATGCCAGTGCTGGAAGGGAAAGTAGGAAAGACAGAAATTTAGATATTTGTGGAAAAGGCTCGGTGATTATTTCCCATTATAGATCACTGCAGTCTGGTTTATTAAAAATACCTTCTCATCCCCAATTCTTCCCTGAGGTATTTCTGCTGCCTACCAGCTCTGCAATGAATGAATGCAGACACCATATGGGCACTTGTCTTCCAGCCTGTGTGTGGGTCTTCTGGGGCTCTGCTCAGATTCCAGCAGATGGGTCAGACTGACATTTCTTTTCTGAACCAGAAGAGAAAAAAAAAAAAAGCAATGGGGCTACACTGCCATTCTAGGCAGTTCTGCATCTTCTCAACCAAAAAGCTGAATGAATCAGCCACAGGGAATTTTAAATTGCATCCCTTTGCATGAAAGAAAAAGTCACCTGCGAGCAAATCATCAAATATGGTGATTTTTTGCATGCTTGTACATTTCCCAAACATTCTCCTTTGTTCATATGTAGGCTGAATTTGAGATTGGGAGCACATGCAGCTGAGCACCAAAGCTTTTTTGAAGATTTTTTTTCACCTGTGTTGGCCTAAAAATTCCAACAGGAGCTGCTGATTCCAGTGGTTGTGTGTTCTGCAGCAGAGAAAAGAATAAATTCTGAGCAAAGAGCTCTCTGTTAGTACAACATAGAGGAAACTCCACTGTGCTGGAAGTGAACTCAGAGGGAATAAGTATTGCAAGATTTCCAGTACTAAGCAGAGATTGCAAACTGTAAAACCAAGGGTTTATGTGAGAATAAGTCTTGAGATTTTCAAGTCCGAAAAATCTGATAATGTCAAAGTTATTGTCTTCACTGGGCTGAGCCCTGTCACGCTGCTCATTTGCTTTCATAGTTTGGGGACATTTTTACACACTAAAGCATAAATTTAACAGAATAAACAGCAATGTAAAAAACTGCCGATGGTAACTGCAGAGCAAGCAAGCATTGGCTCCAATGGTGAATTTAATTTCAGTGTTCCCTGCTTTAGCACATGGCAGATTTCAGGCCTGACTTTGCATTGATGTAACTTTCCTAAGTGCAATCTTTTGGTCAGGGGGGTCAAATTCACCAAGATTTTGCTTTAGCTGAAGTTGCCTCAAACATCAAATGTATGTTTGGGTGTGTAACTCATGTCATGTCATGTCATGTCATGTCATCTCATCTCATCTCATCTCATCTCATCTCATCTCATCTCATGTGTTTGTGTTTGGGTTTTCAGTTTGGGGAAGGCAGCTGGATTTTACAGCAGGATGGAGAGCGTCAGCCAACACCTGGTGACAGAAGTTACGAGACATGAAATGAAGAATTCCTTTAATACGATCACGTAGAATAACATATTGCTCTGCTTCGAACTGGAGATGGAAATAAGAAAATGTGGCTGTAGCACTGTAGGAACCTTCATTAACTCCACCAATGATTCCTGCAGAGCCTGAGGAACTGTGCAAGAGCCTGCCCTTGCTGTCAACATATCCTTCTTTTCCACAACATTATGACAGTGTTCCTATCACTAGCTATAAATGAAAAGTAGATGCATTTTACAGGAATATGTAGATCCCAGCAGGCACATTCACCTCTCTAGGCTGGCACCACTAATCTGTCTCTCTCCATCACTCTGATTTACAGCAGTCCTCAAAATGCAGACTAAGGCCTCTCAGTAGTGTTTATCTCACTGTCACTTTGTCACTTTGTCTTGCCCCTGTGCCTCCAAGCAGGCAGAAGCTGGCAGCCACTGTCTCCAGCATAAAAGTGGATTGAATAGATTAAAAGTGGCCAAAGAGGGTTGTGGAAAACAGAGGTGTGAAGGAAGGTGGCCAGCTCTCCAAACGGAATGATTAAAGATGGCAAGGCAGCCTTGGCGGGTTAATGCAGCATCCACTGCCCACAAATAACACCATAATTTCACCATCCAGAAATACTCCAGGGAAATAAACATTTCTCATCATTGCCAGGAAAGAGGAATCCTTAAGGAACAGAATGATGATGAAATGCAGAAAGTCTTGCTTCTTGAGCACAACACATTAGTTTCTGGGACATGAGGCTCATTTGTAATAGGGATCTAATTCATATAATCAACACCAAGGCTAAACACTGAAGAGAAGATTTTCTGAAATAAAGATTGATTTCTGTGCCAGCCTTTCCATGCTAAACACAGTCCCAAATTGCATTTCTGTGTCCAGGAGCAGGTGTTTAGGAGCCTAAATATCCATTTGTGCATACCAGCGGGCAGCTTGCCTGTGCAACCCGAAGAAAAGCAAGAGAGGGATGGGTTTTCCAAATCTCAACTCCCTGGTGGTGCTTCTTGGCTCTGAGTGAGAGCAGAACTGGCTTGGTGTGCCTCTCTGTCCCCAGTGCTCCTGGGCAGGATCCACAAGGCATTGAAGTGCTCCATGGCACCGCTCCGAGCCCTTTGGATCGGGATCAGGCTCTCGCTCCCTCTCATCTGCTGCTACAGCAATGCTTGACATTAATATTTCCCTCTTCAGCACAAGTTCTCAAAGCCCTTTTCAAGCCTTATTAAGGTTCACATCACACTCAGGGATGATGCAGAGGTCCTAATGACGAGGAAAAACGAGGACAAGAGAAGTGGCTTGCTCAATGTCAACGATTGCAACCCAGAGACCACAAAGGGAGGATTTGAGTCTCAGTAGTTTGCTCTGAGCCCTAATGAATACTAATGACTGGCCATATTGATAATTCATAGTGCTTCCACTGGGTTTAACACGCACAAAGTGCTGTTGAAATGCTCATTTTGTCAGGGATCCCTGGGGCTCTGCATGGTGTTCATCCCACAGCCCACTCCACTTTGCAGATGTGGAAATCCACTGGGTTATTCAGAAATTGCTCCACCAGTGGGAAGCTGAGCATGGAAGTGGCTGCAGGATGAGCCATGAAAGAGGATGTTCACAGTGTCTGGCTTCTGGCATGTCACCCAATGCCTGATGGAGGGGAGCTGAGAACTTGGTCTCCCTGACTGCCAGAAGAGGAGCAAAGCTCCATTAGAAGCCCATTCAAAGCATCTGAATTAGAAGCTGTTTCTCTCTGCTGAGCCCCTGGAGAGATGAACATTAAAGGTCTCAAGCTAGACATGTGAATATTCTCCCCTAAGTGCTTATTATTATTCCCATTTTGCAGGTGGGTGAACTGGAAAGGACAGGACTGTGCTAAATTAAGTGAGCTGCCCGCGCTGCTTAGGCTCCCTCTCTGCTCCCTCATAAAACTCCTGGAAATGTCTATGAGAGAAAAGAATGTAAAGCTGCATAAATCTCCAGGGGAATATGTTTAGGCTGTAAAAATACAGAGACAGCATGGAAATACCTCCAAGTGCTCTGGGAATATATGGTGAGTCATGAGCAGCGTATATTAAATGGTCAACGCTTCTCCAACAGAAGCAATTCCTCATGCAAGACCACAGGAGTCACAGGAGTTGGCTTTGCCCCAAACTGCCTGATTCAGCAAGATAGCAGCAGTGTGCAGGAACCCTGCTCTTGTGTTCAGCTTTTAGGCACTGGGAAAAAGGAGAAACTGAGAGATTTTTGATGGATTCGAGCGTGGCGGTGTTTTAACTGTGTGAGTAGGAAGTTACCAGAAAAAATAAAATGCAGTAAGAATAGATAATCACAGAAGCACAGAATGTTTTGAGTTGGAAGGGATCTTAAAGCTCATCTCATCCAACCCCCAACACCTTCCACTAGGCCAAATTGCTCAATATAATTACTGCATGAAGTGCATCCCTCCCATGCTATTTCTTCTGTCTCTCAGTTTTCAGCCATCTCTGGCATTCTTCCTGAAGCCAGAACTCAGTTTGCAGTCGTGGTAGTCATTAAAAATTATCATCTAAGAAAGTGTTTATCAGCTCTATCATTGCAGGTGCACTGGAAGAATGACTGCAAATTAAAATGGCTTTGTAACAAGGCCTGAGCTAGCAAAAAAGGAAAAAAAAAGAGGCAGAAAAAAGGTATATTAATTTTTCTGAAATTAGAAGGTAGAATAACACTCGCAGGAAACATTTATCATTATGTCAGCAAGGAGGTTACGTGATAGATCTTTTTCATAATGGTTTTCATAACTTTGAAGGTAAAGACAGTTGGTCTATCTTGGTACTTTTCATAGAACATCTAACAAGTTAAATTACTTTATTTGTGTATGTAAAATGAAGGCTAATACAGCAAAAGCAGGTTTGGAAATTTATCTCTTTGCAGTTGTACAGGGGCAGAGCCCATTCTGTGTTCCTGAAGGAAAAGTCAGGATGGCACAGGCCATGTCTATACAAGTAGACCCCACAAACTCAACATTAACAAACCAGCCTTAGTACTTGAAATATTTATAAATTATGGCTAAAAGAAACATTTTTTTCCTCTCAGCACTATGAGATGTTTATTCAGAATGTAAATAATTTTTAAGGAAAGATTCGTATGTGCACTCACAGGACTTGTATGTAAATGTGCTTCATGCCACAAGCTGTTTTATTAATTCTTGAGCCACTGCTGAAGGCTGGAGTTTGCAAGGAACTTAATGAATGA
>NW_005054369.1:1260500-1265802 GCF_000277835.1 Geospiza fortis | reverse complement strand
GCAGTTAATCTGTTTTTTTTCTGGGTAGGGTAAAAATCACTTAAGGAAACAAGGCACACATATAGTCCAAGCACTCATTAGAACACATCCCTGATCAAATTTTAAACACTTCATTTTGAATTCAGGGGCTGGAGGAGGAGTAATAAATGACATGAGAGTGAAAACTCAGGGTGTTGGAGTGTGTGAATGTAAAGGCCCAGTGACCTTAAATTCCCTACCAGAGGCTCAGGGGCCAAATGTGAGAACACAAAATACATCTGGAGAGCCAAAGCTTGTGTATGGGACAGAAAAAGAAAAATATTCTGTAAGAGGAACTAAACAGCTCCAGAGTGACAGCCTTCCCTCCTTTTCCACCAGAGCAATGTGAAACCACAGGGTTGCTCAGATGGGAAAAGGGGAACCAGGAGCAGAGATCCTCTGGACTCCAGCGTGTGCCTTGAATCAAAGCCAGACATGATGGTGGGGACACAAGAAGCCACCTGATAATTTTAGCAGATCTGAGAAGTCTTAGAGCATCTTTCATCATTTAATCTGCTGCTCAGCTATGTCAAGCTCTTCATTAATCGAAGCTCAAAAGCAGTGCAGATTTCCAAAGAGTCTTTTAAAAAAAAATTTATTGAAGCAAGCCATTTAAAAAGAGCTTGAAGCAACCTAATGTCAAGCTCTGGGCTGCTGCCTGCCTCAGTTTTGCCAGTGCTGTGATGAGCCCTTGGGTGCTGTCACCTCTCTGGGAGCCCCAGGAGGAGCAGCGTGGAGCTGTCACACGTGAGCTGTTCCTGGTCCCAATCTGGATCGTATTTGTGGGGGGAAGGAATGATGACTCTGACTCCATGTTCTCAGAAGGCTAATTTATTATTTTATGATACTGTATTATATTAAAGAATACAAAACTATTCTATACCAAAGAATACAGAAAGGATACTTACAGAAGGTTAAAAAGATAATAATGAAAACTGGTGGCTCTTTCCAGAGTGCCGACACAGCTTGGCACTGATTGGCCAAAGAGTGAAAACAATTCACATGAAACCAATGAAACAATCACCTGTTGGTAAACAATCTCCAAACACATTCCAAAGGAGCAAAACACAGGAGAAGCAAATGAGATAATTGTTGTTTTCGTTTTTCTTTAAGGCTTCTCAGCTTCTCAGGAGAAAAATCCTGGGTGAAGGGATTTTTCAGAGAATGTGAATGCCAAAATCTGAACCCATCTCCAGCTGTCTTCTGGATCAAAACTCCTCCTTCCCATCCCTTCAGAGGCTCACAGGGCTGTGCATGCCGCATGTTTCAAAGCTTTGCCTGCCCTGGGAATCACAAGCACGTGCTTCCAGAAGCAGCAGGTATTCACAGGCTCCAAGGCTTCTCATCGCACGCGGCGCCACAAAAGAATTATAGTAACTCTGAGCACTGAGCCATTTAAATTCTATTTTAATTGATTCCCAGCTACCTCACAACTCCAGCATACTGTTAAATAAGTGGTGGATGAAAGTAGCAGGAGGTAACATCTTCTGCATTGCTGCAGGGAGAGCATATCTAAAACAAGGCAGTAAATCCTGGGTGCCTCATTGCCAGAGAGATGCAGACAAATTGGAAGAAATTCATAAGAAGAGTAATAAAAATGATTAAAGGTCGGAAGAGACAGAGTTATGAGTGAAGATTAAAGGAACTTAATATGCATCACTTGGCTAAATGATGACTAAGAGGGGAATGATACCCTTCAACAAATACTTGGAGGGCATAAAGATCACCAATAAAAGGGAGATCTTGAGGGTGCTGAAGGACACACAGCTCAGGATGAAAGGATGGCATCAGGCAAAAGGCAACTGAAATCTAAAAATCATTAAAATCTAACAGACCATTTGTGGGAAACCAGATTCTGCCACATTTACCGAATCAAGTTTCAGTTTTAATTTTTGCCTGTTCCAGGGACAAAGGCATTGTCTTCAATTAAAGGCTGAGCATGAATTCCCTGAGGCATTCCAAGGATGTGCATGCCAAGAGGAATAATTCCCAGCCCAAGTTGGGAAAACAGCAAAAAAAAAGGCAATCAGAGGATCTGAAGGTTGATATACCCTTTATGCAGAGCTGAAGGATGTACAAGATATGAAATTAGTGATGTGAGTGTGCCTGTTGCCAGGATACCAGGGGCAAAATGAGAGTAATAATGCATTTCTTTAAAATATACACATTCCATTAATTCCAGTGAGAATTACACCAAAATTTTAATGGCAGAGCAGACAACTAAGAACAGCAAATCTCCCTGCAATTTTCCCACAGCACCAACTCCCAGCCTCGGAGGTGGGAGAAGAGCTGAAACAATCTCTGGGGGTGCTGGAGGGCTGTGGCTGCACATCCTAAGCCCAGCCTGCATCCATCGGGATGGAATTGGGCTGGAATTAGGCTGAGCTGTGGCTCTGCTCAGCGCTGAGCCCTCGAGCTGTTAAAATACAACATCCATAGCACCTGGTGGTTTTCCAGGCTCACTGCACGGAAACTCCTGGCTGGATTTACAGGTGGTTTTTTTATACCCAGGAAGTTGGTTGCTTCCAGCTCCACCACACCTCTGCTTTCCCTGAGAAAGGGGAGCCCTGAGGTGTCCCTCGGGGAAGGTGGCAGGTCCCTTAGCTCCCAGCACCTCGTGGCACAAAGGGGACAGAGATGTTTTGGGGAAGTTTTGGTCTTTTCCTGTCACTGCCCGTTCCTGTTTCTGGTGGAATTAGGATTTGATGTAAGGAGATCACTTTGTGCTGGCACCCTGCAGCAGCATCCCTTGAGAAGGGCTTTGGGAAGCACTGCCTGGGGATGGAGGTCATGGGAAAAGGGCTCCCCAAAAGCAGCTGGAGTGGGAAGCAGAATCCTCCTCGGCCCTTGCGGGCAATGAACTCCTTCCTCTGCTTTATGAGTTCGGGAGGGAGGAAGCACAAAGCAGAAACATCTGCATTTCTAAGCCCTCTCTGTGAGAATAACCCAGAGATGCTGATGCTGGGAGAGGCACGTGGAGGAAAAGCAGCCCTTTTCCTGGGATTAGCATCCCATTACAGCGGTGCTCTGAGGACACAATCTGATTTATTCATCCCAGAGTTTAATCTGGCTATAAATGCACAGCTCTGCTACTGGCAAACACAGCCACTGGACCTGTCCACCAGATTTCTGCCCCAAGCCACAGCCAGCAGCAAGGAGAAAGGACTCGTGGTTAAAAAAATCACCTTTTAAATTCACAAGTTTGCACCGCTAATTGCAGGCCTGCTTTTCAACACTGCTAAAGGACTCGCCCAACTTTTTCACCACATAAGCCTGCTCAGAGCTAAGAAATATGTACTAACTTGTTTTAAAAGTGGGATGATTCTTCATATGTTGCAGAGTAAGCATGGCAACCAGCAGAAATCAGATTTACAGAGGTGGAGGTCAGGACCTTTCTTTTTATGAAAACCAATCTAGTCAGAGATAGCTCTACTATAATTTCTATATTGAAACTTCTTCATTTCCTCCCTCTTTGAACTCTGAATCATGAGAATTAAAGGTCAGTCTTAGCTTTTAGATTTTTAGGCTGTTTATTCTGATTTTCCTTCCTCTGGCAATCATTACAAGAGCATGTAGTGACAGGACAAGGGGTAATGGATTCAAACTGACAAAGGGCAGGGTTAGATGGGATATTAGAAAAAAAACTCTTCCCTGTGTGGGTGGTGAGGCCCTGGCACAGGGTGCCCAGAGAAGCTGTGGCTGTCTCAATCCTGGAAGAGTTTAAGGATGGGTTGGACAGGGCTTGGAAAAACCAGGGACAGTGGAAAGTGTCCCTGTCCATGGCAGAGGCTGGGACTGGATGGGCTATAAAGTCCCTCCAACCCAAACCATTCTGTGATTTTTCCTGGTAGCACTGTTTCTGGAGAGGGATTTATTATGCCATTAAAGTTTGTGTTTTCCTCTCCTTCTCTCCAGAGCCTGTAAGTGTCTGTGAGATGGGCAGCCTCAGCCTTTATGGAGTGCCTTTATGGAAGTTTGAGCCACCACGTGTGGAAAACACCACCAAGATTCCTACTCCAGCTGCTGCCTGGTGAGGAATAATGTAAACAGAGACTTCCCCAGGGAATGAAGATCTTGTTTCCACGACAGCTTCTTTGATTTTTTTGTTATTTAAAAATACGGAAAAAGGAAGGGAGTGTAATTACACAGAAATCTGGCTAAGGATAATTGCTATTCAGAGCATCCCACGAGGCCAAAAAAGGCCTTGGAGGGCAGCATATTTAACTCAGAACAGAAATGCTGAATATGTGTGAGTATTTTATAAATCACAGGTGTCACCTCATCAGGGTCTTTATTCTGAGTGTTTTTTTCCCCTAAAAACCAGGTGAGATTCAGATGTGACCTGAACAGAGATGCATACGTGGTGCTGTAGGAAATGTGTGCATGTGTGGTTTTTAAAAGCTTTTAGAAGTTTTTATATGGTCTTACAGGTGCATAATCACCTGCTTGAAATCGTTAATTTGTTTGGCTCCCAATCAGAGCTGTGTAATTTATAAACTTCTGCTTTGCATTTTACTATTAAGGTATATATGGTTTCACTGCAAAACAGATTCCCACAGAGCTGAGTTTTAGATGCTTCTGAAAGTTATAACCAAAGATGGGCTTGATCACAAAAGGAAGTACTAAAATAGAGAATTCACTGTTCTTTCATGTTCAGCTTGTGCTTCATCGCTTCAAACTCTTAGAAACAATATTGCTGAGCATTAAACAGTGGATTTAAGCTTAACAGTGTCAGGAGGGAAATATGAAGAGTTTTGCTTTTGATAACATTGGCTTTGCAAGTGTTGCATTAAACCTTTGAGGGAAATGGTGTGTGCTGCATCTCAGAAAGGACATGTGTGCGTCACAGATTTCATCACCAGACTATACATTTAACCATAGATTTATCATCACAGAACCACAGAACAGTCTGGGGTGGGAGGGACCTTAAAGATCATCTTGTTGCAACTCTCCTACCATGGGCAGGGACATCTTCCACTATCCCAGGTTGTTCCAAGCCAAACCTGGCCTTGGGCACTGCCAGGGATCCAGGGGCAGCCACAGCAGCTCTGGGCACCCTGTGCCAGGGCCTGCCACCCTCACAGGGAACAATTCCTTCTTAACATTTAATCTCAGCTTGCCCTCTGACAGTTTAACAGTTTTAAGGTATATTCACGTTATATAGATATAGATATATAGATATAGATATAGATATATAGATATATAGGTATATCTATATATAGATATATAGGTATATCTATATATCTATATATCTATATATAGATATATAGGTATATAGGTATAT
>NW_005054369.1:1241599-1259523 GCF_000277835.1 Geospiza fortis | reverse complement strand
GGGCACCGCGGACACTTGTCCGGGAGCTCTCTGAAAGAGCCTGTCCATCCCGGAGCGCGTCCCAGCGAGCAGCGAGCCGGGCGTGCACGCTGCCGATCGCTGCCAATGTTTTTGGGTGAAGAGGGGGATTTCTGAAATGCAAGCTGCTTGGCTGTTAAAAATAGCTTCATAGCTGCTGAGAATGCAGGCAAGGTTCAGTGACGGGTTATTATGGTCAGAGTCTGTTAAGCAACAATTCACCAGCTGAACTTTGGCGGTCTCATATATGGGCTTCTCTTTTTCATCTTCTTCTTCTTTTTTTTTTTTTTTTTTTTAATTTTCCTCTGCTGCTTCATTGTGATACTACAACCGTACTCTGCAGGGATCTGAGTGTCTTAGGCACAGACAGATTTGCAGGTTAATAGGATATATGAGAGTATTGCTTGGATGGTGCATCCAAACACCTACCAAACTCTCAGATTTGGAATTTTTTTTTTAAAAATTATTTTATTTCTTACATCATTCTATGGCCTAAAGTCCCCTTCACACTGACTTCCTTGCATATGACATCAGAATGGTTTCACTTCTTGAATTGTTAGCCAGACCAAAAACCCATCATCATCATCATCATCTCCTGTAGAACAAACACGTTCCTTTGTGTTTTGAGACTTAAAAGAAAGAGCAAAGTGGCCAGCTGGGCACATCACAGATTAAATCTCAAAGTTTGCTGGAACTGTTCGTGAAAAATAAATATTTTTAAGGTTTAACTGCAGATGGTATGTGCTCGTTTGGATAAACAAACACCTGATTGAACAGCACTGCACTTGATACTGACTGGGGACTGCTTGATCTTTGGCAGAGAGGGAAATTTCCACCAATAAAACATCCCCAAGTGGACGTGAACCATACATAGGTATTTATATCTGTGCTATTTATAGACATAGATATGTTTTTTATACACAGTCACTCACAAACAGTGCATCTCCCTTAAAACCAGCAAACACTAACAGAGTAGCTGCCTTGAAGCCTCTTTTTGTCAGTGATTAAAATGTTGTCACACGTCTCGTGCCCTGAGAGCTTCTCTGCTGCTGCTGGTGCCATTTCACTCTTGGGCATTGAGTCAAAGGATTCATCTGGCTCTTCACGTGCCAAAGGAAAGAAAATCAATTTGAATGCAGAAAGACTACTTGTATGAAGATTTAGTAGTGAAACCACCTTCTTTCTTTCCTTTTTTTTTTAATAGCACTTAGATCCCGTGTCTGTGAGTTGCAGCCACCGTGCAGTTCTGAAATCAATAGGAAAATAGTTTTATGGTTCAGATTTTGTCATAGGAGGACTAATCTCAAATTCAGAGTGTTTTATGTGGTGGTTTGTAACAGGAACATGATCAAACAGTGGAGATTTACATTGCAAAACACATAATTCCACTAATGCAATGGAAGGCAGTAATGGATTTTTATCTTCATTGCTAAACTAAAAGCAGGTATCTGGAAATCATAGAAATGAGAAGGGTGAAGCAGACTCTCGTATTTGAATTATTTCATGTGGTCAAAGGGGAAGGATGAAGGTGTGTAATCCACCAGCAACATGAACAGGGATTTTATGTAGGCATAATCACAGAGATGCAAATAAGGTACTGCTTATGTTCTATTTTAACATTATTTCAAGCAACCTGTGGCAGGAGCTCTGTGAGAAGGGGGAGTTTCAGTGCTCAAAGCTTTTGTTGGCAGCCCAGGTGGTCTCAGTTTTAAGGATGGGCTGGTGCTAAAGCACCTCTCAAAGCACTGGTTTGTATTGAAGTTCAAGTGGGGTGGCAGCAAACTCTGCCAAGGATTTCTTGTGGAATTCCTCTGGTGACTAGGAAGGGAATCCTTCCTTTTATAAACTACTTTTCCTGTGCTGATTTCTTCCTTAAATGTGCACAGAGCAAAATCTCACTATTGTAGCTCAGGGATCTGTCACCACTGGCTGCTGATAGGATTTGTCCCGAGGTGAGCTGGCAGCAGGGGGCTGATCTCACCTAAATGACACGTGGATTTAGGAACTTGGAACACCCAGCTGTGCTTCTCTTCCAGCACAGATGCATCACTTAGGTGAAGAAAAGCCATGACACAAACAGATGCTGATACTCCCCTCTCCCTCCTAATTACCCCTACACTTAATGTATATCCCACAGTCAAAAATTCCAATGAGATGTGCTCTTAAATCACTCAGCGCTGCCCTGGTACTTACCTGATGTGGAACACTGCTTCAGACATCTCAGAGGGTTTGCAGAAGATGCACCCTGATTTGATCTGGGCTTGTTAATTGCTGGTTTTAGACCCCCATTTCCCCTTTCCACTGTTTTCCTCCATACCTCCCACAGGGAGGGGTAATTCTAAATTCCCACCACACTCCTTGGCTAGAGTGATGTTGCTCAGCTAGAAGAATCCAAAGTGCTGTGGAAAGCCATGGTAGATTTCCAATAAGAGGGAATTTTTTAACTGCTTTCCCCCACAAATTAGCATTTCTTATTTATTGATGTTTTTTAGTGAAGTGCCCTGTTTTGCTTGCTGACCAAGTGAGGTGTCAGATCTGGAGTCTGAGCACAGCTAAGCAGGGGAAGGGATCTGTAACCTCCTGCAAGTCCTTGTTTGAAGCAACCTGGGTTGCACCCATCTCTCTCCCTGCAATTTCACTAAAATTCCAGATGATCTAGAGCTTTGCTGACCCATTCTCTTAAAAATTGGTGTGGCTGCCTGTGTATCTGACAGAAAACACGTTGTGTTTGTCCCCACAGCCTGCTGGGTTGTGTTTCCCAGGCTCAATGACATGATTACCATTCTGTCCTGGTGCCTGGGCTGGGTTTTTACAGGAGAGGGAGCCAGGGAAGCTCCCGAGGAGGTGGAGAGCCTTGCAATGGGAGCTCTGTAATCCTTTGATTACACAGCTGTGCCTGACATGCCACTGAACAGCACTTCAGGGGCAAGCAGTTAATGTAGCTTTTCCATGGAATATTTATTAATTTATGTTACACCTGGTTTCCAGCAGCTGTTGAACGTGGATTGTAAGCTTTAGATTTAAGGAGCATCCTCTGAGGGGAGAGAGGCAGGTGATGCCTTGCAAGAAGAAACGGAAGGAAAAATGTTGTCCTGGTGGCAGTGACAAGGCAGCTGTGGGGAGGATGAGAGGCCTGGTGAGGTGGTGGATGTGGGCAGGAGTGAGGCACACTCTGTCCCCTCTGGTGGCAGCACACAGAGGTCACAGTCTCAGACTGGTTTGTGTGGGAAGGGAATGTGAAGCTCATCCAGTTCCAGCCCTGATATCTTCCACTGTCCCAGGTTGCCTCAAACCCATCCAGCCTGGCCTTGGGCACTGCCAGGGATCCAGGGGCAGCCCCAGCTGCTCTGGGCACCCTGTGCCAGGCCCTGCCCACCCTCACAGGGAACAATTCCTTCCCAGTATCCCATCCATCCCTGCCCTCTGGCACTTTGAAGCCATTCCTCTTCTCCTGTCATTCCATCCCTTGTCCAAAGTCTCTCTCCAGCTCTCCTGGAGCCCCTCCAGGTGCTCTAAAGACTCCTGGAACCTTCTCTTCCCCAGGCTGAACACCCCACTGTGATGGTGTTCGCAGGGGTCTCAGGATGAATGAAGAGATGAGGATCTGACTCCATGTTTCAGAAGGCTTGATTTATTATTTTATGATATATATTAAAATGATACTAAAGGAATAGAAGAAAGGATTTCATCAGAAGGCTTGCTAAGAATAAAAAAGAAAGAATGAATAACAAAGGCTTGTGTCTCAGATAGAAAGTCCAAGCCAGCTGGGCTGTGATTGGCCATTAATTAGAAACAACCACATGAGACCAATCACAGATGCACCTGTTGCATTCCACAGCAGCAGATAACCATTGTTTACAGTTTGTTCCTGAGGCCTCTCAGCTTCTCAGGAGAAAAAAATCCTAAGGAAAGGATTTTTCAGAAGATATCATGGCTGCACCCCACTCCCAGCCTTTCCTCACAGGACTGATGCTCCATCCCTCTGATCCCTCTGCCCCCTCCTGCACCAACCCTCCAGCCCCAGCCTGTTGCCTCTTCTCATTCCCAAATCCACCTTCCTCCCACTCCCACAACAGCCTGAAACACTCATTTCCCAAACCTCAGCACCTGGCTGCTCTCTCCTTCTGTCCTTGCCCAAACACGAGGAGCCCCACCTCAACTCCTGACACGTTTTTGGAGCTCCTGGTGGTGTGACCCTTCCCCTGTTGGTTTGCTGAAAGCAGCCACAGCCCCTGCAGCCTTGGGGATGGTGGGGGGCACGTGGCTGCCTCCTGTGCCATGGGTTTCCTTGGAAATGAACCCAATCCCATGGAGAACTGATCCCAGAACCCAGTTTTGTGGAGAACTGATGGGATGGACTAAGAGAGCAAGCCAGGCTTTTATTTGTTTATGTACCAAGCAGCACCAGATACACACTTAATGTTCTAAAACTTACTATGCCATCATTTACTCACCAAATAAGCAGAGTGTTTTATAAATAAATGGGGTTTTAGGCCAAATCTGTATCTAAGGTGGGTTGATCCTCACTATAAAAGGTGCAGATCTGTACCTAAATAGCAAAATACTCAAACTGACATTTTCCATTTGCTTCACGCCTTCCAGTAGGAAAAAATAAGTTTCATGAGGAGATATTTTTTCCTGTAGAAAAACCTTGATTTTCAATGTGGGTGAATGTACCCTGCTATCTAACCATAAAATTAGAAAAACTGATGAGAGTGAAAAAGGCTTTTGTATTGTTATATTTTACTTTGGTTTTTGCATTTATTGGTGTTTGGCTTAGATACAAGTTGAAGTTAGACTCGTAACTTCTCAGGATTGCATGGAATAGAGGGAAGGTCATTTCTTTCAAATAAGTCATTGAGTTACAGGTGAGCTTGAGCTGGGAAGAGCTCTGAGGTCAGAGAAGAGTGAAGATAAAATGTAAAGTTCAAAGTCATACAGAGGAAACAAGATAAGACTGCTTTGAAAAATGGAAAACTCTACAAGATACAAAGGCAAAAAAAATATAAAGATTTATGTGCAGCATGTGTACTCAGGAGATGGAAGGAGCCTCACAGAGTTGAAAGAGTGCTCTGAGGATGGGCAGCACGTGGATGTGAGTTTGTAATATTGGATGGTTTGCCCAGTTTCAGGTCTTGGAACAGTGTGGAGAAAAACCACTTAATTAAAGTGCTTTAGAAGTGGCATCAAATAAGTAATGAGATACCAACAAATAGGAGAGACCTCAGGAAAAAAAAAAAAAGTAGCAGAAGTTAGGATTCTGCAAGGTTTTGCCCATAATTTGGAGGAAATGTAAGAGCCCAGTGTCAACCTTGCTGTGCCTAAATTGGGATATAATGGTCTGAGTGCCAGAATTTGTTAATCCAAAGAAAAAGAACTCTCTGACTGGGGCAGCCAGGAGGTTTGTCTGTGTAAAGCTAGAAATAGGAGGAAGTGGAGAAGGATGGTTTAGTAGTTTATTAGGAGAATGTATCACATAATGAGATGGGTTTGCCTGCAGGCCCAGCTCCTCACAGGGGAGCTTTATCTCCTGAAAATCCTTTAGCAGCTCTTAAAACCAACACTTCCTTGCAAGCCCATCAAATACCTTATCTAATATTCCTTCCCAGCCTCTTTGATTTTGGCTGCTTTTTAGTTGTAATTTGTCTTTTTTGCTCAGCTCTGTAGATATTAGATAACGTTAAACAGATATTGGTAATGTTAAGTAAATTAAATGGATAATGAATCTCAAATTTTTAAGTTCATGATTTTGTAGATGTATTTCACTGTGTTAGGCTGATGATTGGGCTCCTGCTCTTGTCTTGCACCCCTTCCTAGTGCATTTTTAGGGCTGCTGCTGTGCAGCTCATCCTTGGGATTGCTGAAGCCTGAGGAAATTTCCTGGGGCTGCTTCTGGAAAAGATTTTGGGTGCTGCTGTTGCAATGGGAGAGGAGCAGGTTTTGAATGTGTCCATTAGGCGTGGAGCCCAGGTGATTCCAGGGAAGGAACACTGTTTCTCTCTGTAAAATTGACACCTTCAGGATCAGGGATCCTCTGCCTGCTTTGTGTCTCCCTGGAGCTCCGGGCTGGGATAACACCGAGACATCTGGGCTGTAACTGCATCCATTGCAGGCGATAAAAATTCAGATAAAACCCCTGCTGTGCGTTAAAGACTGCCAATAGAAACTGCAGCACGAGATGCAGTGATGGGCTGTTAATTTAAGAAGACAAAAACATGTTCTTGAGCACTCCAGCATGGAGTACTGCAGCTTCATGCCCTGAGCGACTCATCGGAGCCGTTCGCAAAGTAAATAATTTAGATGAAAAGTTTCATCAATTATAAAGCTCTGAAAACAGTTTCTCAGCTTCAGGATTAACTTGCCTGAGGATCAGATAAGGATAAATCAGAATGAAACCACTATTGCACTTGACAGTTAGTATTACAATTACTTTGCAAGGCTATTTATACCATCTTTAAAACAAGAAATGAGATGTGAGAGGTGAGCAGGAGTGAAGGGTGGGATCTGAGCTGATCCTCTCACTGAGGAAAAAGGAAATAAAAATTTGTCTGATGTCACAGACATATTTTATGAAAAATCCTTTCCTTAGGATTTTTTCTCCTGAGAAGCTGAGAGGCCTCAGGAACAAAATGTAAGCAATGGTTATCTGCTGCTGTGGAATGCAACAGGTGCATCTGTGATCGGCCTCATGTGGTTGTTTGTAATTAATGGCCAATCACAGTCAGCTGGCTTGGACTTTCTATCTGAGACACAAGCCTTTGTTATTCATCCTTTCTTTTTCTATTCTTAACTAGCCTTCTGATGAAATCCTTTCTTCTATTCTTTTAGTATAGTGTTAATATAATACAGATCATAAAATAATAATCAAGCCTTCTGAAACATGGAGTCAGATCCTCATCTTTTCCCTCATCCTAAGACCCCTGCCAACACTGTCACAGTCTGACATCAGGTGATTTTGAATAGGGAAGTTTTTAACCCTTCAGAGTGTGTTTTTGAGTGTTTCTGAGGAGATCAGCAAAATGAAAATATACAGCAGACTAAATGCAATCTAAATTGGTATCCATGGAAATCCCACGTGGATTTATCTGGCATTAGGCTGGATCAGGAGCAATTCACCTTTTGGATTTCACTGGTGGGAGTGGGAAGAGTTTTCCATTTGTTTTGGAGGGATTCAGAGACCTGTGCTCACCAAGGAGTGTGGCAAGGCTGGGAAATCTGGGTAACCCTCCAGAGCTTGTCAGGGAGCAGCTTCTGCCTGGAGTCAATAACCCTCTCAGATGGTTCCACTCACCTGCTGCTCATTCCCAGGAGATTGAGCATTCTCCTGGTTTAGCAGCAGAGTTGGAATGTTGCAATAACTCATTCTGCTGGTATACAGGGGAATGCATAAAAAGCCTCTGCTGAGTTTTGATAGTGTTTTCCTGTAATGATACCCATTAAGTGAGTGTAGTAATCTCTCCAGTTTTCCATTTTTTTTTTGTCTTGCTGTGCTGGTACATTGGATAATGAATGAAAAAAAAAGAGAAAAGCCCCAAAAATGTGCCATGAAAATGCTGATAAATATGTAAATGCCAACAGTATCTTTTTGGACTATTATAATTCCTACAAGCTAAAGCTTTCCAAAACTGCAAAATGAACAGGCACTTTATGACAATTAATATTTATGCATTAAAAACATGCCTGTTAGTGAAACAAGAGTATCCCATCCATCATCACTAAACATTTTACAGTGCACAACTTTAATGCCCTCCTTTCTGTATTGTGACAGCAAATAATTCCGAGATAGCAAATATCATTAAGTTGCATTTAGCAGAAAACTTGGAAGGTTTCAAATGAGATAACATAAACCCCGTGTTCATTCCAAACAGCAATTCTCTGGATGAACCTCTGCCATCATTAAAGTCACTGAAATGTCTTGCTGCTGACTTCAGCCTGCCAGCATTTCGAAAAATAAATTGAAATGGGATCTTTAAAAGTTTTCTTCTTGATGAGTGGCTGGAGCTAAAGCCATTCAGCTGTGCTTTTCTGTGCATATGTTATTTAGCTCAGCCAGGAGGTCTCGAGGTGAAGATAATGTCTGGTGAGGATGAGGGAATGTGAGCAGGAAATAATATTTCCCTTTGAAATAATCCATCAGTAGCTGTGCTATCCCAGAGGCCCCTTTTTTATGGAGATCCTGCAGATGTGGAGCCTCCTTTCAGTGCTGAGGGAAGCCAAGCATGCAGGTGGACATTCCTCTTAAGGATATTTAGGCCTTAAAAGTGATGGAAAAGCCCCAAAGTCCGACTCTTTATTTATTGCACTGCTGCAGGGTAGAAGTGCAGCCTTCAGACATGGCTTTGGGGACATTTTTAGCTTTTGTCCTTTTGGCATCAGGGGTTTCTGTGCAGCCTGAATTGAATAGGAGGAAGGAATTAATTAGATTTAGCCATGTCAAGCTGAAAATGAAGTTCCTCCTTGCACATCCTTCGAGGAACCCTCCATGGTCTGGATTTAGGTGCCATCCGCTCCATTTTTACTGCTATATTTTTGGACTTCCTCTGCTGATAAATATTTAGAGTCTGTTTATCTTTCCTCTCATTTCTGTTACATAGTGCTTACAGTTATTTTTTTTCCCCCCCATAAATACTTATTACTGCAGAAATTAGAGTTGCAAGCCTTGATATTGCAGTGCCAGCAGTTTTGTAATTTTAATTGAGGCTGGCTGGCAGTACTTCTATTAATTATCCAGGAGAGGCTTGTGGCTTTCTAAAAGAGAAGTGTATTTCTGGCTGGAGGAGTTTGAAGGGGAGTAGTAATTGCTTTATGTCTGGAGTGCAGGTTTAGGTGCAGGAGGCTTGGCTGGATTAGATGTGGCCATTGCTGAGGATCAATAAAGCATGAAAAGGGGAAAAGCTGTTTCAAATTTGTAAAAGTCGTAGCTACCAGGATGCTGCTGAACTCAGAATGAAAAATGCAGCTGTTTCTTTGGGGTTTAATTAAAATCCAATGAAAGACAACTCAGAGAGACCTAAGTTGATAGTAATTACTTTGAGCATGTGAATAATTGGAGCAGGTGAAGGATTTCCTTCACAAAATTCTGCAAAGCCTTTTCTTACAGCCTGGTTCTATGTGATTCTTACTGATGCTGCCCAGCTAAATCTTAGCGCTCTTTTCCTGAACCTTCCAAATTCCTTTGTGGAGTTGCGTTTTTCCTGATGTGAATATGACAGTCCCACTTTAATTGGATAACAGCAGTTGTCACCCTGCAAGAGGGATTGTGATGCCCAGGGGCCTCAGAAGTATCTGCACGAAAATAAATAAATAAAACATCTGAAAAGCTTTGCTAAGAAGCAGTAAATTTAAAAATTGATTTGGTTAACATCATTGAAATGAGGTGCCTTATTCTATTACAGCATAAAGCCACCAGATGTCACTTACTTTGTGCACCACTCTTCTGGGGAGAAGCATGTCCTTGGCATGGAAAAGATTAAAACAAAAAAAGGACAACTTACTTTAGGTGGCTCTGTTTCTGTTTGTGTCCCTAACTGGCAACTGTCTTCCTTGATAAATATTTTCATCTTAAAATAGATCAGATAAACTCATTTCTCACAGATCAGACAGACTTGCATTTTTTATGAGCCTTAAATGTCAGCAGTGCCATTTTGAGAGTCAGTCTTTAAGAAAATAATTAATGGGCTTACTCCATTTCCAGAAGTGGGAATGCACATTTTACGGACAGGATGGTTTTATTTTTATGAACTGTTCTGTCATTAAAGGCACCTCAGCCATTGGCTCACACAGATATTCATCTTCAGCCGAGTTAAAAGCCAGCGGGGGCAGTTTTAAAGTCATACAGAAGGTGGAAGTCCTTGTGGAGGGAGGGAAAGGAATAATTCTGAAATCAGAGACCAACATCTGCTTTTGGAATGGAGCAGCTCATCCCCAGGGTTTAAAGGCTTCAAGGAGAAGAGGAGCAAAGAGGGGTGGGGTTGTCTCTAAAGAGGAAAAACACTTGGTACCCCGGGCAAAGCTGGATTTCCTGGCTTGTTGGGCATGGCCAGTGTCAGGGGGCTGGAGGAGGGGACAGTTCCTCACCAGTCCTGGGTGTGTCCTGGTCCTCTGTGGGTTTTCTCTCCCATTACCAGAGATGCCAAATTGAGAGGTGCACACCCTCTTTCTGCTCCCTGGTAACATAACCCTCCTGCTCTTTCATTCTTTGGCCTGCACTCAAAGGCAGCACCATTAAAAAGAGGAAATTTAATTTGCTGGACTTGAAGCAGAAAGGCTGAAAATTGAGTGTTTTCCTGAAGGATAGTGATTAGTGATTTTTTCCCACCTAGTGGTTGTACTGTAGTTTGTTTTTACATTTTAAATTTGTATTTTTTTTACATTTTAAATTTTAAATATATCTCCTCCCTCAGATTTCAGCTTGGGATGGAGTCCTACTCACTCTGTGGATCTCATGCAGGTTGGAGGATGTAAATCCACAGCTCTGAGTGAATGATGTGCGAGTTCCTCTCCAAATAATTTTCCATTTCGGTCCTCAGGAGCAGCTGTGCTGAAAGGCTACCTGCCTTCATTTTTCATCTGAGGTGAAAAACGTACTCTAGCATGGCATTCTCTAGCTGGAGGCAGAGTACATGACACATTTTCCCCTCCCTTTTGCCTCTGTGCTTGAGCAAAAATAGAGGTGAGCAAAACACTCCTTAACTAATAGAAACAGTGTTGGCTTCTAAATGCAGCAAATTTGTATTTTAGCACCTCATATGAAACCAATTACATTAATGAGAGCTCCAGTTCTCAACTGGGGGTTGTTTATGACAGGGAGGGTTTCATTTCCGGCTGCAGGTCTTGCACCTTTGCTCCTGAAAGTGCCATCTGCCAGCTTTGGACCCAAAAATGCTCCCTGCCACTGCTGTGCAGGGAGATTCTGGCACAGCTCTGGGATGGGGAGCATGACTGCAGCTTGGGAAGCTGGGAAAATTCACTTTCTCTGTCTGTCGAGCTTATGAAAGGCTGAAATCCATTCTGTTTAATGTGGTTACTGGGGGAAAGTCAGAGTCCACGCTGTCTGCCTTAGGTGGTTTATTTAGAAATTGGATTGCTGGTGGCTTTCTGTCTTGTGAAACACATATCTGAATTTCATTCAAAATCCCTCAATTCCTAGGTAATGGGATTCTGGATGGTGAGTTAGGGGATCTAGGTTTTTCTTGTACTTCTATCGTGTTATTCCAAATGATATTACAGGTGACACATGTCAGAACTCTGTCATTTTGTCACCCAGAGGTGGAGCAGCAGCTTTGAAAATCGCTCTGAGATCTGGTGATGGGAGTTCCACACCCTTTATGGACCATAACTTAACCCCAAGGTGCATTTGAGTGCACTCTGAGGCTCCTGTGTATGGCATGAATGGTTACAGCTGCATTTTCTCATTTATTGCTTTTCACCTTGGGCAGAAACATCTCTGTCAAAGCACTGATAAAATAATACACAATGTATTTAGTTGTCCATGTTTGGATAAAACATTTTGTCTGTTCCAGATCAGTTTTGTTGGCCCCATATAAGTAATATAAACGAGGAATAGTAAGAATACCATCAAATGCAAGTTTTCATATGTAAAGAAAGAAGCCCATATAATTGTAAGGTTTCATTCTGATTTGCTGTTCTTCTCAAAGTAATTTAAAGCAATGAGCTATGCAATAAAGAAACTGAGGTGTGTTATCAGCATGTGATTTATTTTTTCACCAAATGAGGAGAACTGTGGAATTTTTTAAGTTTATAGATTATTCTGAACTTCTGCAGTCACTTACTTTGATTATAAATGATTTGGATGCTGAAGGCATTTCCCAGGATTTAAATATGCAGGAAAACTTCAAATTAAATCAAATGATCAGTGGTGAGACTTATTTCTCTCCTGCACCTAGGATGGTGCTCTGGAATGCCCAATTTTCCACATACTGGTGAACTAACTGCTGTGAAAGGAGCAGGACATGGTTATTCACATGGAAAAACTGTAGAGTCACAGCGTGGTTTGGGTTGGAAGGGACTTTAAAGCTCATCTCGTTCCAGCCCTTCCACCACCCCAGGCTGCTCCAAGCCTCATCCAACCTTTCATTTTTGTTCAGGAGGGTGAGAGAGCCCATCCCTGGCTGCCTCTCTTTGCAGGCTCTGCTCTGGAGCTCTGCTCTCCTCAGGCATGGTGGGGATGCACCAGGGGATCACCAGCTGCCACCTCCCCCTAGACAGCAGCACAGAGATGAGCTCCTCCAGCAATTCTTTGGCCAGAGCCTGGAGGTTTTCATGGCAGGGCCACCACAGCAGTTCATGAGGCAAAAAAACTCAACCAAAACAACCAATGTGGCTCCAGGCTCAGGAGGGCTCTCCCAGCTGGGTGGCAGTGCTGGAGTGGTGGTCGTGGCTCAGTGGGGAAGGTGATGCCTTGAGAAGGCCCAGGACAAGTTATCAATGAACAGATTTTGCCATTCTTGGTGCTGTGTGGCTACTGCTGATGCCTTGTTGAGGCTGCCCTAGAACAGAGGCTGGCAGAGCTACAGAATAAAGCAGGGATTGATTCCAAGGATCTCCTCCATGGATCCACCTTGGGCAGCACAAGAGCCCAGCCAGGGCTGCACCCAAAATGAACCAAAATGGCCCCAAAATGCACGAGCGGGCACGGGGTCTGTCCCTGGGATCAGTTCTGCTCCATTTGCACCTTGCAGTTCATTGTCCCATTCCAGCTTTAGCCCCTGCAGTCCCACCCTGCTTGTTTTTCTCTCTCCAGCCCACGGTGTTTGTGCTCATGGGCTGAGATTTGGATCATTTGTCCTTGGTGCCCAGCTGGAGCAGGAATTGTTTTGTCTCCCTGCTCTGTGCACAGAGCTCAGCATCCCCTGATGTGAAGCTCAGACCCCCACACCAAAGCAGCACAGAGTCTGAAAAATACAAAAGCCAAAACCTGAGGCATCAAAGGTGGCAGCTTGAGGTTGATGGTTGGGCTCAGTGATCTCAGGTGTCTTTTCCATCCTTAACAATTCTCTGATCAGGCTGCTGAGTTCACCTGGAGCTGTTGCTGTTGGAGCCAGGGCAAGCCAGAGCTGCTGGGGTGTGGGCAGCCTTGCTCTTTGGGCATCTCCTGTAGAGGACATAAAGCAGGGTGGAGGGGCTGCAGTGCCCAGAACTGCTCCAGCCCAGCTGCTGAGTCACATTCCCAAAGATCTGATGGAATACGTGGCATTTCTTGGCATTTTGTTGCAGGTTGCTGCCTTTAGCTATGGGCATGGAGTGATCTTTGCAGGAGACAATGATTCATGCAGCTTGTGGTGGCACCTGCTGGGCTTTTTAAACACCATTTTTGAGGATGGAAAGTGTTCAGGAAGCTGAGCACGGGGCAGCTTCTACAATGCCTTATTCCCAAAACCATGCAGCTCCTTTTGGTGCCCACTAAAAAGTAACTCAGCAGCATTAGTGATAGGACAGCTGAGGATAGAGCTGTTGACATTTCTCTGGATCTGAGGCACCAACAGAAGTGTTTCCTCTTGCAGCTTGATGCATCAGTTTGGCTGAGCTCTTCTGCTGACCAATACAGCCTTTTTCTCTACAGATATCTGCAAATAATATGCATATTTTATTTATCATTGTTTCATCATGGCCAGGTGTCACTTTTGAGACGTGAGCATTGCATTCATCAAAGCTTGAGTCCTCACTTACCTGACAAGGCTTGAGGGGTTTTCCTTAGTGTTATTATTTAGGTTATACAGCAGTGCTTAGAAGGAATAAATGGGCTTGGAAGCCATCTCTTCCAGCCTAAGGCACGCCAGGAAGCTTTTATGTAAGTGTAGTCCTTGCTGCAGAAATAGATTAAGGAATTTCTAATTTATTTCACATTAAAAACATCCCCTCCAAATGTATCTGTATGCTCTTGATGCCATCTTAGTCTCCTGCATATTTGAGAGCTTTGAATGCATTAACAGCCTAAACCAAGTTATTACATTAATCTCATGAAATCAAAGATTCGTATCTTTGACTGAAGGCAAACAACATCAGCAGCAGAGAAACTGAACAGATGGAAATGTGTTTCAGAACTTGGGAGGCATTTTTGATGGAGATTTTTTTGTTAGATATGTTAATTCTGCTTAAGTTGGAGTTTGTAAGTTCCTGCAAAGTATTTTGTGGGGTGTACTCTGGAGATACTTCTAGCTCTTTGCAGTTTTATAATGTTAACAGTTTCAGTCTTTCTGCACTAGAAACAGCTTTTTGGGTTATCATTAACAGTCATGCATCTGTTCTTGAAAATCTGGCTGCCAACTGCAGTTGATGGAATTTGTGTCACTTCAGATTCCTTGTGTGATTTGCCTCAGCAAAGGGTTTATTTCAAGCACTGGTGCCATTTCAGCTGCAATGTCCTGTAGCGACTCCACGTCCTCCTCTATTTGTCTGGAACCAAATACATCAACACACACTGCAGTTTAGAAATAAAACCTCATTTTACCTCCCACTGGTCACTTTTGTGCTCTGCTGCCTCCAGGGACATGGGGGTTTTCCATGGCAGTGAGAGATTTCTGGCTGGAGCAGGGCATTTGGGAGCAGTTGTGCTCCCTTTCCATTAGAACTCTGGGCTGTCTCAGGAGATGCTCTGTCCCACAAAGCAGATCTTGGAGCATCCTGGTCCCAGGCATCCCTGTGCAGTTCCCCAAAGATGCTCAGGTAGGGATCAGGAAGGATTTCAATAAGGCACTTGTGCTTTCTCACAGCTCCATCAAGGGTGGGCTTTGTTTTCTCAATTTCTCACTTCAAAACTGTAAAAAGTGAATTTTGACCCCTCTGCAGTTGAAGCAGAGGGAGAGTGGAAGGTTAGTTTGGGACAGTTTCCCAATAACAGAATTTAAGTAATTAACATATCCATTGGAAAAAAAAAAGTCTCTTGGAGCATTTGCCTTGGGTTTCCTCTGCCCACAAATAAAGACCATCTAGTTTGCTAAGCTAAATGTTGTCTTTATATTGCAGAAAATGTTGCAGAAGAGGCATGGTGTGAGGGAGTGCATGCCAAATTTCCCTTGGTACATTCATCATTATGCAGAGTTGGGGTTTTGGTTTGCTTTTCTAATTTCTTTTTCCCCTTGGTTTCTTTTCATGGAGATTGAGTAAAGAACATTCTCAGATTTTTATCTTGTTTGTTTACAATCTGGAGGCCAGCTAAGTGCAGTGTAAGGCATGAAAAGGTATTTGTGGTTGTGTTCTTTCCAAGTGGAAAACAAGCACACCGAAGCCAAACACGGGAGAAACCTGCAGGGAGAGAGAGTCCAGTCAAGGGAGTCAATGGTTCAGTGGCTGAGGAACAGATTTTCTTATCATTGTCCTGGATATTACAATATTTACTCATTACACTATTTACTGGGTTCCATGCATAGCATGGAATTTTTCCCTTTTGTTATGACTGTTGTAAACTGGGGGCTTTGTGCAGTTGCAAGATTCCTGGGCTGGGTTTTGCCCTGTTGTGAGAACAGCACCAAGAGCTGTGATATTTCTGAGAGGCTGGTGACAGAGCTCGTTCTTTCTCCTCCACTCGTGGGAATCAGTGAGTTGAGATATTTGAACTTTGAATATTTGATATTTGATCCTTTGAAGCTTGTGGTAGAAGTGGTGTTCTTTAGATGTGATGGTGTGAAGACAGGAGAGGACAATCGGAGAGTTTAATCCATTTTCAAATGGCTTTAGCTTCCCCATCAAGAGTGTGCACTGCCTGGGGTGCAGAGCTGCAGAAATGTCTTCAGAATGATAGAATCTTACAAACTGTTTAATAAAAATGTATTGCACTTTTGTATAGCTACAAAGCACAGACTACAGAGGGGTGAGTGATGGAGCCCAAGCCTTTGCTGAAACACTTAGGAATAATGGTAGGAGACTATGGAAATAAATGTTGCCTGACTTCTGCAGAATAAACACTTTTCCAGGAATCTGGGAGCAGTATAATGAAATTATATCAAAAAGGTTTTGCTTAATTAGGTGTAGCCTGCAGTTACCTGCAAAAATTTTATCTGGTGCTCTTTTAGAGATAACTAATTAGAAATTTCTTGAGAACACTTAGAGCTTTCTTGGGTTTTCCATTTTGGGCTCTGAGTCTGCTGCACTTTGTAATGAACAAAGTGGTTTCTTGGTTAATGGACTGAGGTTTATCTGATGTGTCATTGCTTAAAGAATTAAAGTTGTTGAACATTTAGAAAAGTTACTACTAAGCTTGGAACGGAGTTGAGTTTTTTTGAAGTGCTGAAACAAAGCCCCAGTTGTGATTTTGCATCAATGAATAGTTTGAGTTGAGTAATTTTTGTTTGAATTTACAAGAAACTTTAATGACAGACTCTAATGCTGAGTTTGTCTTTTCAGGATGCAGCTGTGTATGTTTCCTTTCACCCACTCAGCACTAGATGAAAGATGAAATGCCCTATTCATGCAAAAGCACTTACATGGTACTTATGTACAGATGAGATACGTTTTTCCATCCATTTCAATGCATGTCTCACAGAGAAGGCACCGTATATGAGTCACAACAAAAAGAATTCAGATGACTCTGTTAAGATAGTAAAGTTTATGGAGAAAATTCAGCTTGGGGGTGGAGGAAAATCCCTTCTCAGCCACTAAAACATCAAATGAGCAGCTGCGAGCATTTACGTTGCTCTAGAATTGCCATAAGTGTATTGTGTTTAAAGCAAAGTTAAGCCTCACATAGAATGGGTCCCCTTTCAGAAAAACTGCTTAAATATGAAATGTGAAGGTGTATCAGATGAATTCCAGTAGATACCACTTGGTTGCATTATTGCATGCAAAACCATTTTACCACAGCATGAGATAAACAGGAACCGAAGGCATTAAGTGATGCTAATTCTATTTATTCCATACAATGTTATTCATCCCTCAAAAGCAGCCTTAAATTAGGAGCTGATCTCTCACAACCCACAGGAATTAGCAATTTGTGCTGCATACCCCTTACAAAGTGGCAGAAAGTATTAGAGATCAGATGGTGGATGGAATATGTTCCTCACTTTAAATCAACCTGAGGGAGCAGCTGCTAAAATCAAGGAAAATCAAATGTGTAAAAGGAACAAGATGGTAATCAGAGTAGCTCATAACTGTGAGTTATGCCCACTATTTTGCAGCATGTCAAGGCTGAAAACTCTTGGCAGGACGTTGGAAATACTCTCAGAACATTTTTCCCCCACGTGCTGGTTCTGGACCAGTAATCAATGCAAAGAGACAAAGAGCTGGGCTTAAAATATCCCTTCAGCCCTGACAGATCCCCTCCTGCAAACCCAACTGTGCTGCACCAGCTCTCCTCCTCTCCCTTGGGTGACAGTCAGCTGGCACACTGACTCTGAAGGTTTTTTTTCTTTTGCACAGTGAAGTGATTCCACTATCCCAGGTTGCTCCAAGCCCTGTCCAGCCTGGCCCTGACCACTTCCAGGGATGGGGAATCCACAATTTTTTCAGGTGTTCAGGTAGAGTGATGGAGTCACTGTGCTGTGCTCACCTAAATGAGCTCTGCATGGAGGGAAACCCTGGTGTCTCTGTGGAGTAAGCTGCTCCAGAAGAGCTGTTTGAATAAATTGCAGCACAGTCTTTCCAGAGAGTCAATGAAGCAGCCTTGGGAGCCTGAAATTAAGCAGGATTCACAGTGGATGGGAAGAGACAGGTAACTACAGAACAGCTGGGTCTGAGACATCAGCTCTGTCAATACCAGACCAATTCTTTGCCTTGGGCGTTTTCTGAAGATAAACACTTATTTATTTCTGATTACAGCCTGACTGCAGGGCGGATGAGAGCTGTATTTAGAGATGATATTTTTTTCCCTCTTGCCAACCCCCAAACCTCTTCAGTTTGTTTGATAAAAATAACTGCAGTGAAAGAGCTTCATAACAGATTCAGCCTTCGTG
>NW_005054369.1:1239399-1241384 GCF_000277835.1 Geospiza fortis | reverse complement strand
TTAGGATGAGAGTGGGATGTATTCCTTGAAAGAGCAGGCAGGTAAGAATTTCTATTATTGTAAATTATCGTGATGTCCTGTGTTGGAAATGAAACTTCAGCTGCTGCTTGGTCTTATTAAAAATGCAATACAAACATTTATGGCAAGACCACATTCACTTTCTGCACCTGAAGTTGGATTTCAGGTGATCCCTGTGCCTTCCCAGGCAGCTCTTAGCTTATTTTTTTCCCATATAACAAAACAAAGTACATAGGGCAAATTTAGACTGAACAATTCTCACGGATATGAGATCATTGCATGAATTGTTTGACCTTCTACATCTGTCTTTATCTAATTTTGGTGTTGTTGTCTCCCTGGACATTTAAGAAGGTGCACTTTTTCTTAGGAAGTGGTAAAAATTAACTCCCAGTGGCATCAGTTCTTTATTCTGGCTCTTGGTGAATCGATCATTTTAATGAGGGACTGGCTGGATTTTGTTAAATGGATGCAATTTCTGGTTATGTTCTGAATGTCAGAACTTTCTAATCTGGCTCCAGATTTTTGGGAAAGGAATCTGTGAGCCCCACAGGATGGGTGCATTGGTTTATCCTTGTTTCCATGGAGGGACCCCCAGGACCATGTGGGGTTTGTTTGGGAGGATGCTCACAGTTATTCTGAGGATTGAAAATAAAGACACTAAACTTTGACCATGCAGAATGATTTCTGAAAGTGGATTAAAGTGGCTTTTTTTTTTGTGAGAAGAAATGCACTGGAGTAATTTATGTAAAGACACAGTTTTTTTTCTACAGTGTGCAATTCTTTCATATTCAATATAAACCTGTCAGTGATTCTGTAGCAAGGCACTATGTGAGATGAATAGGAACTAAGGGAAGGGAAAAGATGAATTGCTGGAGCTGTTGCACATCGTAGGCAGCAAGTTTTGATCAGGAGTTGAGAAGCCAGCGTGCATTGCAGGCAAAATTCTGCTCCAAACATCCTCAGAAATGTATGAAAACAGCACTCTGCTCCCTGTTTGTACAGAGAGAGGATTTAAACACATTGATGGGAGCTCTGCCCTGACACAGGAGCTCCAGGCATGTGCTGCCACAGGTTGGGTGGCTGCTGGTGCTGCTTTTTTTCCTTCCAGGGTTTTTGGAGCTGTATTTCTGGAGAAATTGCTGATTTTTGGTTCTATTCTATTTTCCTGTCTGCAATTTTTATCCTGTAAGTAGCCCAAAAACTAAGATTTTTGATTTAGGCTGATTTAAATCAGATAGAATAGAAAGAAGGAACGCTGCAGTCATTAAATATAATTGGTGGGTTGGTTTTTTTCCCTGCTGAAAAAGGCTTTAATTTAAAAATGGGTAACACTGAGTTTTGTTATTTTCACATTCTCGAGGCAGACCAAACAACAGCACATCAGAACATGTGGCATTTTAGGAGTGCAAGGAACTGGACCATGGTAATTTCCAGGAACTTGCACAAGAGTTTAGGTGCAATAATGCATTTCTGGGGGAGGGCACGACCCTGCTGTCACTGATCCAGGTCAGGGAGCTCCCTTTCCCAATCCCCACTCTTTTTTCCTTGCTTCCAACAATCTGTTTATTCAGGCAGTGTTTATGCCCTAGCTGAGTGGTGATTCAAGCTCAGTAACTATTTCCTGAGCATTGCAGCCCAAATAATAGAAGTCATCCTTATGTGATTGAAATGACTACTGTTATGCTGATTTTAGGGGCGTTTGCTGATATTTTCTTTTTGCATGTGGAGCAAGGAATTTGTTCCATTCTCACATTTGATTTGGAAGTGTATGGATGAGGAAGGAGCAGATTGTGTTTGGATTAGATTCTGAGAAAGGAACCAGCTGGGTTGTGGAAGAAACCACTGTTGTTTTTTAGGCGAGATTGCTAATTCAGTGGTGATTCAGGAGGTTTTCTTTGGCTTTAAAAGGCCATGAAATGCTTTCTTTAAATAAAAATTTTAGACTTGAACAAGTGTTCAGCAGTTGT
>NW_005054369.1:1228753-1239389 GCF_000277835.1 Geospiza fortis | reverse complement strand
TTCAGCAGGTTGAGTATGTAACCATGGGTTGGGGCCACCTTTTCTTGCTTTTAGGATGTACCTGTTTTGCCATTGATTGCCTTGAAGATGGTTCCATGGGTTTATACAGCATCTTGGGAGTTGTCTTTATTGATGATTCTTTAAAAATTAGGGGTTTTAAGTAAATAAAGGAGCTTTACATAACTTCAGTCTGCAGGAGGTTGCTGAGCTTTGTAATGAGTCCTGTGGCTTTTCTAAATCACTGCAATTGCTTTTTGCTTCTTTTTGTTGTTTTGTTTTGTTTTTTTTCCCCTCTTCTTTTTGCCAGAAGTTTGCAGAGCTCAGTGATTCATGATCCTCTTTTTATTGACATATCATCATTCTGGCATCTTTCTGATTTCTCTGAGGTAAATAGATGTGAGTTCAGGCAAAGTTTATTTCCAAATATGTAAACTTGAGGAGCCAAATGTGTCCAAGAAGCAGGAGAGAGAAAAATCTACGATTATTTCTCTCTTTTCCTTACATAATGGTCTTTATTTTTTAATTTAGCTTAGATTTTATTCCTTCTACTGGGCTATTTTTTATTGAAATGCTACAACCTGCCCACTCACAGGATGAACTTCCTCCTGCTGTACAAATACTCCCCTACCCTTGTACAAATACTTCAGATTGTGTGCTGCCTGCAGTCTGCTTCAATTCTAACCATTTCCAGTATGCTTGATAGCTAAAAAATATCTGTCATTTTAAGGTTTTGCAGGTTTTTTGTGTCCAGAGGTCATAAATTTATCCCGCCTGGGCTGAAGAACTGCTGTTGTACATGGAGAATGTTGCACTGAGTGATGGAGGGATGGAAAAGGAATTCCATGGTTGTGCTGCATTGCTACTGAACATTGTTGGGCTTTTTCTTTCCGTATGAAAACCTTACGAGGATTTCACTCCACCAGCCTCACTTTGCCCTTTCATGTTCCCATTCCTCTTGATGTGAGTCATGGAAAGTTGATGGTGGTAGGACTGTGGGCAGCCCTTCACTTCCAGAGCTGCATCTCTGACTAATGACAGCCTTGTCTTCACAGGAGCTCCTCAGGGGGAGACATTTCCACAGGGGAGTTCATTTCTGGAGTGTTCTGGAGGGCGTGGGATCAGCTTTGCTCCGAGATTGCAAAAAAACATCAGCAGTGCAAACTGAGAACTTGATTCAAGCAAACCTTCCTGATTGGGCTGGGAAGGCACTTAGGCAGAAGGAATATTCATCCTGATTAGTGGAAACAATTAGGAGACTATGGATAGAATGACATAGCTCTTACTCTAAGAATGGCATTAGATATATTAAATTAGGAGCAATGTGATGTTCCTGGCCAGATGATTCAGCAGTATTATCTTTTGCCTAATCTTTTGTTTGTGTTTTTTGGGTAAAAGTGTTTAATCCTTAATTTTGTAGCATCTGTAGCTTTCTAAGTAGGCTTTATCCCATCTAATCTGAGAGCTGGTGGATTAGCTTCTCACTTGCCTTAGACATCCATATTTTAGTCTGTGAGCTGCCCAGCAGGACTGATTTACCTGAAATCTTCAATTCTGTTGTGTGAAGGGAGGAGACAAAGTGCTGTAGCTCCACTGACATAAATTCAGGGGAACATTTATACCCCAGGATGATAAATGTCCTCCTGGTGTACCTGAAATGTGTTTATAAGAGGTTAACAGCCACCTTTTCATGTGGTGGGAGGAGAAGCTGACTGTGATTAAAAGTAATGACGCTACAGAAAAATGTGACCTGAAGAGCACCAGCAAAAGTTTGATTTAAAGAAAGGAAAGCATATTAAACATTAAGGAGCTGGTGACCTGGAAAACAGGTCATTCACACAGGTATATATATATGTAAAATCTCTTTTATCTTATTCACAGAGGATCAGAATTTTAGCTAAGTGACTGAGCATATGAAAGTAATTGCTTTTTATTTGCAATAAAAAATTGCTTGTCCCCCCAGGGACAAGCATTAGGACAAGAGGAAATGGCCTCAAGTTGCAGCAGTGGAGGTTTAGGTTGGATATTAGGGAAAATTTCTTCATCAAAAGCCCAGGGCAGTGGTGAAGTCACCATCACTGGAGGGATTTAAGGGCTGTGTGGATGTGGCACTTGGGGACATGGTGGCCTTGGCAATGCTCAATTAATGCTTGGCCTTGATGGTCTTGGAGAGCTTTTCCAACCTCAGCAATTCCATGATTCTGAGATTCTGTAGCCATTTTGGTTGCAGTCTTCCCTTACAATCATTAAAATGTAAGGGGAGGAATTTTATGAAATGTTCATTTCATAGGAATAATAGAGAATTTCAGATACTTTCTGTATGGTCAACAAAATCCGTGTGGATGATGAAAAATTTTGCATGTTTTCTTTTGAGGGGACTGTCTCTTTTTGCCCTATGGAGGAGATGAGTAGGGCCTGGTGGGTGCTGCATTTTCAGTGCTTTGGGGTGAGGTTTTGCTGTTTGCTTTTGTGGCTCCTGCCAGTGCTGCTTTCCAGCCTCCTCTCCTGCATCCTGAGCCCCCAACAGCCCCTCCTCTCATGGAATGCAGGAATTGTTCAGGGAAACTGCCATTGAAAGGTCTCACCTGTTTGCTATTAAGTTCTGTTGCATATAAATACCTTTGTTCACTTGAGCCTGCTCCAGTTTGGAGCAAAGTCCCCCCTGGCTTCAGTGGGAATATATTAAAATCTAGGAGAGCTTTTTCCTTTTCCCCCCCCATTCCGCTGTGTGTCATCTTGTATATCCATGTTTCCTCCTCAGGCTATTCCCAGAGATCCTGATTTTTATGAGGAGGGCTGCTTTTGGCCACGGAGCCTGCAAAGGTTGCTGTTGATTTCTGCTCTGTGGTTAGGGCTGGCACGCATTAATGTACAGCAGACAAATGCAGTATAGACGTGATCATAAATAATTCACCCTTCCCTTCAACAAGGGGAAATTACATGCTACATTATTCAATATACAAAGACACTGCTTGTTGGGTAAAGAGAGTAATTTTCTGCCAGCGAACAGCCAGCAGCTTTGCAGCTAAAATATAAGGAGACACACATGGTTTATTACCAGCTCAAGCCTCATAACCTTCCCTCTGCCTGCAATCCACATCCTTCTGCTCTCAGGAGTGGAATACAAAGAGCTGACGTGTGCTGGTGGCTGGGGCTGCTGGGAATGTTGGATGGGAGGAACAAAACCAGGGCACTGTAGATGTCTGGATTTCATGGGGTGAATGAGGGAGGTGAGGGCTGGGGGAAGATCTTGCCCTTCTGGTGAGCATCCTTCATGCCATGGTAAAATTTAGGGAATGAACTTCCATCAAAAGCTGCTTGGGAAAGAGAAGGGAGTGGCGCTGGGGAATTAGATCCTTTAATGTGTTTATTACAACTCAATTTTTTTATTTCATGAATGTTGACAGTGCGAAATCATGCAAAATGGTGTGTTGGCAACAAGCAGTTATTAAAAAAAAATGAGATCAATGTGTTTATTCTATTAGCTGAGTGATCTGTCATTGTCCTGTGATAGGTCATCAAACTGATCAGCTAATTAAGCAGCCTGATGCAGTGCTTGAGCATGAGCTGGCAGAGTTATGGTTGCTGGTGGAACTTTAAATTTCCCCTCATGACTGGTGTGATTAATATCTCAGCTTTACTGTAGCCTAAACATATTTCTATTTTTTCCCCCTTGTATCAGCTTCCTGATAAACAATTTTCTTCACCTGCCAAAGATGTAGTTAACATGGTTTTTCCTTGGCTTTGTAATATTTGTGGCAGATTTTCAAGAGAAGTGTCTGCAGCTGGGAAGGGTTCAATAAATTCCAGTCCATTTTTTAACACACAAATGGACATAGGACAGAGAAGGTTATGTGGTTTTTCTAAGGTCTTGTGGCCTGCATTCATTAATGTATTTCTGATTGCTCCTTTTAAGAATTTGAGAATTGATGTCAAATATACAAACCTGGAATTGATCCCATAAGGCTATCTCAGATAAATCTGTCCAGTCAGTGTCACTGAGCAGGTTGCAGATCCCTGTTAGAAGAGGACTGGAAGAGAAATTGGATTTTTTCTTTATTTTAAGTAGCCAGTGCATAGGAATTGGTCTGTGGAAACAAACAGCAAGGAGCTGGAGAGCAGAGGTCTGAGATGGTATTGAGGTGGATGCCAAAGAAGAGGAGCTCAGGGTAGAAGGATTACATAAAAACAAATGTGTAAACCATGATAAATATAATTGAAGAGATGCTGTAGGATGGGTTTGGGTTACCAGATCTTTTCTGGCTACTGCTTTAACCTGTGGCCTCTTCTTCGTGCTTCTTTTTTCAGAGGGGCTTTTTTCACCTTCCTTTTTTATCTTTTGTGATGAAGGCCCTCACCTCCAGCCCCTTTTTTTACAGTTTTTTTTTTTTGAGCTATCTTTGTTTTCATTACTTCCTCTGTTGGATGTGGATGCTGCCTGAATCTGCCCTGACACTGCCTCTGTCTCTGGCCCCCTTTGCTTCCTCTCTGAAAATGTTTGTTCAGGGTCTTATTTCTGCCTGAAATATTTACTTGGGAAGTGGAAACTTCTCACTTCTTGTCAGGAGTTCCCTTTCTTGTCCTTCTTCTCACCACCATTGGTGGTGTTTGGACAACCATCAAGGTCTTTCCAACCTTGGCTCCTTTCCATAGTTCCTCTTTTTCTTTTGGGTGTTTACTGGGAGGGATTTTTTACAGATAAGAAAGCATATACTTTCTAGGTTTAAAATGACCCATATGAATCTGATTTAATATGTCTTGTTGTTCAAACTTCTGTCACGGTCATCACAGCTTTGCTCCTTTGGAGAAGTTTTTAAGTCTGGTCTCTTTGAGAAGTCTTGCGCTGATTTCTTTCCCTTTGGTTTAAATATAGTCAGTAATGATTATGCTGTGATTTCTGTCTGCCTCATCTGGCTTAGACAATAAACTCATTAAGGAAATGAACTTTTTTGGGGTGGAAGGAAAGCATTTTGCACATACTTTTGTTCAATATTTATCTAATTATTCTTGAGTCCCTGAGACACAGCCTACTTGCTCTGATTGCAGAAATCCTCCAATATGTGACAGTGTTCAGTGGGAGAAACATCAGAATACAAATAACTTCTACAAAAGCACTTTGTCTCATACAAAAATGCAGCCAGAAGGATGATGATAAATGTGGGATCTGAAGTGAGTGCCCCATTTGATCAGGACACTTTGGTAGGAGTGAACCAGGAGTTATTATCTAAAATTATAGCAGTGTTGCTTAAGCATTAAAAATAGGTGTTGATAGAGCTAAAGGCAAAACAGTCAAATGGTGGGACTCATAATAGTAATGATTACACTTCTCTGATTTGGTGAGTAATAAGAGAATCCATTATTTGGTCCAGAAACTTGAGATGCTGTCATTAGCCTTTTCCTTGTGTCTGTTTTTTAATCCCTTCACTTTGCTGAATGTTTTACTATGGCTTTTGATTTTTTTTGTTTGGCTTTTTATCTCTCATGTTTGAAAGGAGATTGTTACTTTATCCCTGCCTCAAAAAGGGTCCTACCCCACTTCAGGACTATTCATTTAAGGTCCTCAGGAGCAGATAGAGTATAATTATTTAAACCTGTGTCACTGGATACTGTCCAGAAATGCTCCCATATTTCAAAAGCAGATTAAGATCTGTTGGGTGGGTTAGTGAGTCGTGTAGTGTTACCTGTAGTAGCAACCAGTCACTGATGTGAGCAGATGGGTGATGGAAAATCAGGGGCAGCTCGCTGTGAACCTGGAGCCAAATGTTGCCTGGGTTTAATGTCCTGAGTGCTGTAATTAACAGGCTTGGCAAACGGCAGGCATCTCTCAAATAGGAATCTGAAATTATTGGTGGTAGGTTGTGCTTTGCTATGGCTGTGGATGGTGGGGATATGATGCCTGGGTGTGTATAAATATCTGGGTTTGTTTCTCTAGGTTGGACAATGCATCTCTTTGGAGCCACCTCTGGGAAGATGAAGCTTCCAGCAGCAGCAGCAGTGCGGTTTGGAACCTGCTTGTTTTAAGGGAACCTGGAAATTTCTACCCATATTTGCCCATTCCAGCATAAAGCAGAGGAAAATGAGTTATTTTTATTTTTTGCATATTTTCACACTACGCAACAATTTTTTTCCCTTCTCATTTTGTTCAATGGGAAAAACTTGAGCCAGTTTTGTAGCTGATCCTTACTTTGCCACATTCCTCTTACTGAGCCAAATTCTTGGGAGCCACATCCAGAGTACATCCATTTTTGTGTGGTGGTGGTGGCTGGGGCTTCTTTTTCTTTCTGTGACACATGTCACTTTTTATTCTGTTTTGAAACCTGTCCTTTTGCATTGCTGAGTAGTTGTAGAACCACTCCAGGAACGAAATAATTTCAGACTGGCAGAAGATGACTCATATGCTTCAGAAACATTTTTATGGCTGCGCTTGGCTCATTAACGTAGGAGTTTAACAGTAGTAATATGAGGCATTGCATTAATTGCTGCATACATTTATTACCAAATGACTTGCACAGACAGTGTTTCAGATGCCGTGGACCTGACCACAATAACCAGAAGTGTCCTGTGTGCAGAGGAGAAAATAAAATCCCTTTGTACACAAACAGCAAGCAGATGAAGTGGCTCGCGGTTCTGGAAGTGAGGACTGATCACTGTGAGAGCTGGAATGGGTTTTTCTGCCTGAGGAAGGGGAAGCTCTGCAGTTTGATGTTTGGGTTGATCATAATGACTCTGGTGATGGTGTCCTACATACTGACTGGAGCCAAGCATGGCCTGCTGCTGATCCCATCTCCGTTCCATTATGGAGCTTTTGCTAGCAATCCCAGCCTAATGGACAATGAAAGCCTTAGTGACATGAAAGACTATTACCAGCCTTCAAAAATGAATATTTCATATGTAAGGGATTATCCAAGCATTAAATTAATTATTGACACCATTACTTCAAAGATAGAGTTTATAACGAGGCAGCGCCCTGATTTAGAAGAGCTGAGGAAGCAAGAGCCACATGTAAGTATGAATTGAGGCGTGTCTTAAACTGCTTTTTACATCCTTATTTCAAGGCTTGTGGATCAATCTTTTGCCTAGATATAAAAAAGTGCAACTGCTTGGATGTTCATGCAGTGATTTACACCATCTAGAGTCTCCTGATTCACAGCAGCTGAGGAGTTGATATTGTAGATCACATCCCTTTGAGTCACAGGCAGGATGGATGAGTTCTATAAATGCTCTTGACACCTGAAGCAAAAAATCAGGCAGTCTTCTGGTAGCTGTACAACGTCACTGAACTTTTACCTTCTCTCATGCAGAATCATTGTGACTTACATTTACCTGTCACCTGAAATGATAAATAAGAAAGGAGCCTTTCTAATAACTGCTTGCAGGGGCACCTTCCTGAAAATCACTGCAAACCTTGTATATCAGAGTTAAAAACTGGAAGGTAATTTGATTTGAGTATTGAGTGTTTGACTTTAAAAATCAGTTCCTGGGATTGCAGAGGAGTTGGGGTGGTTATTGAGGCCCTTTCTGGCCTGAAAATAAAAGGATTTCTAAATACTTGTCTCCCTGCCCAGTGGGTTGCACAGGGTTTTGGTTCATCAGAAGCAATGAACGGGGTCAGCTTTGTAGGTACAAATAGTGTTCTGTCCTGGTAGTGTTTCTGTTGTCTCACTGTGCTAAGTAAGAAAAGTAAGTGCTAAGTAGCAAAAGTTGGTTGCTTGCTGCCTTGACTGAAATTGTTGTTCTTTATGTTGCAGATGTTTTCGGTAATTCCTAACAAATTCCTTCCAAACAGCAAGAACCCTTGTTGGTACGAGGAGTACCGCGGCAACGCCACCGAGGATCCCTACGCCACCAACTCCTACGCGCTCTACTCCAAGCGCTTCCGGATCATTTTCGATTACCTCAGGAAGGTGTTTTGGAACCACCTGTACCACTACAAGGACAAGCACTACCGCCTGCGCTGCCTGCCGCACTTCTACATCATCGGGCAGCCCAAGTGTGGCACCACGGACCTGTACGACCGCCTCCGCCTGCACCCCGACGTTCGCTTCTCCGCCATCAAGGAGCCCCACTGGTGGACCAGGAAGCGCTTTGGTGAGTCTAAATGCCCTCTGCTAGCCAGGCAAGCTGTCCCTCTTAAATTTTTGTAAGTATTCGGGATGAGGTTTATACATTTGCTGCGTGTTGGCTTGCCTAGAAACTGCTGGAGTTGGTGGTTTGGAGAAATCCAGGGGGTGGGTGTTCCACCTGCTGTTGTTCAGTGGTGGTTTGGGTTAAGCCTCTTGAGAAAAAGCGCATTTCATTTGGTTTTATTTGCAGCAGTTTGGAAAATCTAAGGGAAAACAAAACCAGTGCATAAAACCGACCTTATGAATTTATAAAGGCAAGAAGGGAAACTGTTAGGTTGTCATGGGGGAGTTGAAGAGCAGCAGTGATAGTTTTATACTGCAAAATTCTCTAAAGCCTTTCTTACATCAATAAATGATGGGTCACTCCTTAAAATTCCAGTCCTTGTGGTTCAATAAATACAGCTGTGGCAGGAGCTTCATTAGTGACACAGCTCTGGGCAACACTGATGAGTAGAGATGCTCTGCATGAGGAAACTCTCTCACGCTGAGGGTCCTGCATGTATTTTTGATCCTTTGTCTGGATGATATAGTTATTTCCATCTCTGAAGCCAGACATGACTAGCTGGGGTTGTGGCCAGCTGGAGCAAAACGCATCCATCCCTCATAATTCCGCCTCCAAAGGGTGCATTGGGGCTCAGCACAGAATTTCATCCATCTGCAGTGTTTTTCTCCTTCTTCTCTCTCTCTGGATGCTGAAGAAGGTCAGACTTGTGGTTAGAGGTTAGAACTGCAGAAGACCCATTTGAATTTCCTAACTGCTCCCTTCTAGATGTGGATGAGTGTTGTGCCCTCTGTGTTCCACCCAGGCACTGGATTTTCCTCGTCTTGAGTCTGGCTGTTAAGTGCTGGTGTGCCCTCACTTTGTATGACTTTGGTATCAAAGACTTTTCAGTGATTTTACTGTTTCTGAGAGGAGGAGTCTGCTTATTTTGGTAACATCTTAATTTCTGTTTCTCATTTGCTGTTGCTTTGTGGCAGACACAGTTTGGAGCAGGAAAAACTGGCACTGGAGTGTAGATGAGGACTTTGATCACTGCTTTCTCTTGGTGCTTTTCTATTCTTCCTTGGAATGGGAAAATGATGGATTTCTGTGGCTGAAGGCAAGAAGGGACACTTTCTGAGGCATTGGGATACTGGCAGTGCTGCTTCAAATTCTTTATTTCTCCTACATGTGGTCCTGTAATTTCCATCTTGTTTCCTTGTGCCCTGGTTCCCAGAAGAACCTTTGAGCTCCTGTAGACAGGGTTTTGTTTCTTGCTTCTGTCAGCAAAATCTGTGGAGGATTTTGTGTTCCAGGGTAGTGCTTGCAGGAAAGGCTGAACCCAGCTGATAGCTTAAACTAAAATGTTTTACACCTCCACTTACATGAACCTCAACATAAATGTTTGGAATGAATTTTGGAGGAGGTAATGCACCCAGCCTCACTTCAGCAAGACTGGGCTCACTAAAGCTCTGAACCTGACCTACCAAACAGGCAGAAGAATTTAAAAAAATCAGGCTGGAGTGCATCTAACTTGAGAACAAGGGTGAATTCCTATCTCTGTGCTGGCATCCACAAGCCCTCCACTTGCAGAGTCTTGTGGTCAGCCACTGGGGACCAAGTGCTGATCCTTGAAGAGAACATTCTTTGCATAATTCAGTTTTCTTGAAGTTGTTTTGTAAAGCTGGAGAATGAGGAAACATTGCAGAGCTCGTGGTCTCATGGGAGAGGGATCTGTGGGGATGACCTTCTGATCATCTCAGCTGTCTGCCACTGAGAATGAAAGATCAAGTTTATTCCTGGTGGCTCAGTCCTTTAATTCTGCCTTTAAAGTACATTACCTAATGGTTACTATTTAAAAATTAAGAAAAGAAAAACGGAGGATATGACAAACACTCTCACAAGTGAAACTGAGACAGCCAGCAAGTGGCTATGACTCCTATGCTCCTGGCTATTAACTTGGTTTGGTTTCTTACACTTAAGCTGGACAAGAAAGTCTCTTTGTTCAATGGCATCCTCTGATTCAGTGGATTTTTATGAGACTGACTAATTTCAGCTGAGGTTAAACAGCCCTCTGGGGAGGCTCCATTTCACAAATCATTCCTTTCCCCTTCTGCTGGGATGGTTGATGCTCCACAGGACTTTGTCTCAGCTTGACTGTCTCTCTCTCCTGGCTCCTTGCCACTGTTTCTGTTCCCAGGAGTGGGGTGGCAACAAACCAAGGCTGTCTGTAGTGCCACTCTTGCACTTTTTTCCCCCCTCAAAACAAGTAAAAATATGCTGTTGAACTTTCTCCTACCCTCATTAAATCCCACTTTCCTAAAGGGGAAAATCAGAGGCAATGGACAAAAGAACTCCCTTGCTGAGCTTTCCTCTCACATAATTGATAATTATTGGCCTTGTGGGAACAAGAAAGGGAGAGCTGAGAAGTCCTGTGTGGGGAGCATGTACAGCAAAAGGAGAAGTGAAACTAGATTTGGAAACAGGAGTGGGAAAAGGAGTATAAAAATCACAGGATGCAGCTGAAGATGCTGAG
>NW_005054369.1:1219742-1228696 GCF_000277835.1 Geospiza fortis | reverse complement strand
AAGATACTACCGTGGAGCTTTATTTGCATACCTGTGAAAGGAAAAAAACCCATGAATGATTTCCCAGTGTGTGTTCATTTGCATATTTGGCATCAGAGCCTGTGCTCAATCTCAAAACAGTAAATCTAGTGGGAGTCCAATATTACTGCAATTTACATGGGTGCAAATGGAAGTAGCATCTTATCTTCTATATTCCTTCCAAAAGCTAAATTTAGAAGAAGATAAATCCAAGCTCATTCATGCAGGGACTACAAAACAGAGCACTTAAAATATTTCCTATCACTGTGAATTTATGGTGTAATCATTCAGTATCTCAGACCTCAGCCACTTCATTATTGGCACTTTTATCTGAGGGTTGCACTTGGTCGGTCTGATCTCGTGCTGATGTTGGCTGGCTCGGGGCCAACCACCTTGGTTTGCACCAGTGGTTAGCCTTGCCCTGTTGCTGTCATAATTGCTGATTTTAATTCTCTCTTTCTGGCCGTTTTTCCTCAGGAATCATCCGGCTGAGGGATGGATTTCACGACCGCTACCCGGTGGAGGATTACCTGGACCTGTTTGACCTGGCAGCACATCAGATCCAGAGTGTGCTGCAGAGTGATGCCGTGAAGGAGCATGGCAAGAGGAACAACATCATCATTGGTAGGGCAAAAACAGCCCCCAAATTCTCTGTAGCTCCATCCACACTGGCAGTGCTCAGAGCTGAGGCACCAAAGGGGGATTTTGTGTCTGGTTCTCAGCACAGAGCCCTTGGTGTTGCTCTTTTCTGGAAGCTCTTGGCTTTCTTTTCCTTCTCTGTTTGTTAAGAAGCTGTGATTATCTTCCGAACATTCCAGAGCAAGTACTGTATGTCTGGTGAGCACCAGCATTTAATTAATGTGTTTGTTTGTTTGGTTTTTTTCCCAAGAATGAGAATGACCTTGGTGACTCATTCAAACGCAGTTTCCATTTTGTTTTCACAGAACCATTTAGGTTGGAGAAGCCCTCCAAGATCATCATGCCCATCCATTCCCCCAGCACTTCCAAGGTCACCACTAACTCATGTCCCCAAGTGCCACATCCACTTTAAGCACAGTTATGAGGGGATTGCCTGTAGTGCTGGGATTGTGGCTTCACTTCCAAATGCTGGAGCAGTGTCTGGGATAAATCAGTAACTGTGGTGGTATGACACACACTGGGTGCTGCAGAAATCCTGGAACTGCTGGGAGATGTGGTAGCAAAAGCTCCCAGTGGCTCTTAAGATCCAACAGAAGAAGTTGATGTAATTAGTTGGTGTTAAATGACCTAATTAGCACTAAGAATGGTCTAGAAGTGCTGTTTTATTGTACTTTGTGGAAGTTCATGGTGAGCACGGGGCTCTAGGGTGGGATCCCTGGATTGCTTTCCATGACACACAGTGGTCAGTCCTCTGGGCTCATCCACTCTGGCCCATGGTGTGCTGGTTTACAGTGCCCATGAGGAACATCGCAAACTTCTAAATTCTGCTTTTGCTGTCTGCTAAAACCAGAAAACTGAGGGGATGGGAATTTTACCAGTCCTATTTCACAGGGAAAGCAGACACATTCCTTGCAAAAAGTGGTTGTGCAAGTGACAGTTCCCTGTCAAAAAGAGACTTTTCAAGTAGGCTTGAAGTCACAATTCTACAGAAAATAGAGAGACAAGATTTTACTGCCTTCCCTCAGAATTACTGGGTGTTTGGTCTCATTATAACCTAAAATTTTAACGTGTTGCTGGCTGGATGAGATGGTGATGATACCAGAGCCTTGTCTGAGTCACATTTCTTCAGTACTTCCCCAGCCTCCATTTAAGTCCATCATTCACTTTACTAAACATTGCAACACTGAGCAACATTTGCAAGATGGGGTTCTTAAGAAATGTTGCCATCAAGGACATCTGCAGATTTTCCTGCTACTTACAATAATATCTCCTGTCCTTTGATGGGTGAAGTGCTTATACTAATTAAATTCACTAATCTAATTGGGAGTGTACATCTTTGATTACCCACCTCCTGTTGCAGCTTTTTGTAGGGTTCACTTTGTGTTTCTTTTTCCTGTGGTCTCATTTCTTGTTTCATTAAGGTTCTGCTGGGTTTTCTTATTAAGTTTACAGGAAAAGTCTTGAATGATTATACTCATTAAGGCAGTCTTTTATGACCTTGGTAAAAAACAAAACAAAGCCATCTAGCCTAAAATGAATCTGTATGAACATCAGGTTTTCTCATTATTTTCCTTTTCTTATTTCGGATGACTGTAAAGAAAAATCAAATTAAAACTGTAAATATTTCAGTAGTTCATCATGTTGTATTATTTTGAAAAGTTAGGATATTAAACCTAGTGGGTAATAACTGCATTTTCCTAAAAAAGAAACCCCATTGTCTGTTTAGAGATGAACCCCAGAGGACAGGGCTGATCCAGCCTGAGGCGTTCTGAACAGGATTTGTTTATGTGGAATCATTAATAAGATAAATTCAGAGGAATGACTTATGAAAACACAATATGATGTTGATCCATTAATGACTGAATGAGGAGGTTATGCACCATTCTTTAGGCAATTTAATAATTCATGTGATCTTTAAGGCCATAAGAAGAAAAACCAATTCAGTTGCACCAGTGTAATTAAACACAATTAATTGTTGGTGATTAATTTATCTATGTTTAGTATGTATGGCTTGTTCTCTTTGCAGGTATTAAACCTGTATTCAATTATAGTTATATATAATTATAATTACAGATAATGTTTAACATATATATATTATTCTATATTATATATAGAATACCAAACACTGTCAAATTGTCAGAAAAATTTTTGTTTGCCTGCTTCAGGAAATTCAAATTATAAAAGTCACCAGGGACCAGAATTATTATTATATTTTTAAAATATATATATTTTTCCCCCCTCATTAAATTCATTATAGTCATCTTGTGGGAAGGTTTAGCCTCTTGAGCCCAGGTTTTGTTGGGCTGGAGCAGCACCTTGAGCACTGTTAATGCTTTAGCATGATTTGGTTTTGTGCCTGTGATCTTGGGTTGGACTTGACAATCTTGGAGGTCTTCTCCAACCTTTGTGATTACGGGATTTGTGTCCCTGCCTTGTGTCCTGCCTGCAGATTTGGGGTGGTGGAGTTCAGAGTTTCTGTGGAACGTGGGCTCTGATGTTAGGAGAATCTGCCCATTTATGTGTAAATGCACTGGGTTTATTTTTTTTTTTTTGTAGTTCACAGTGCAGGGAGGTGTTTGCAGGTTTGGCCATGCTGATTTGGATAAATCCAGCAGAACACCCGAGGTGATCAGGGAACAGAGCAGGGAGCTGTGCAGGATGATCAGATCCAGTCTAGGCAGGAATAGGTGGCTGGATGGGGTCACAGACTTTAATTACCTTGCCATGATTGAGGCAAACATTTTTGAGGGAGCTGTTGGAGGCTGTGCCTGTCAGGGGGATGGAGCAGGGACTTCCCAAGGTCACCCCCATGCCTGGAGTGCCCTCCCCAGCAAATCCCTGCCTGCAGGTGCTCATTCCCTCTGTGTTTCCCCACGTCCTGGTGGCTCAGGAGAGCTTTCTGCGGCAGGGCTGTCTCAGCTCCTGGCCTCTGGTTAATCCCTTGTGTTTCTGCCTCACCCAGCGTGGGAGCTGGGCTAATTGAGTTTTAATTGACAAGTGGAAGCCTGCTGGTGATTAGGCAGTGCTTTGGCTAATTAATTTAGAATGGAAGAATGGAGCTGTTGTGGACACCCAGCTACAGCCAATGGAGCTGATCTCCTCCTCCTGAAAAGAGGCAAAATGAACGTGACAGAAGATTAATATGTTTTCTAACAACTCCCAGACTTTATTAATGAATCACATTATGTTCAGCCCGAGTTTGGAGCCAGTACCTTTCTCATGTTGTGCTTTGTCCATCTTTTTAAATCTTTATTGGGCTTTCCCAGCAGAGGAAGGAAGAAAAATGCAGGGAAATAATGTACAAGTCCATAAGCCTACAACATTATTATTTTTTTAATCTCCTTCCCTTTGATTTGAAAAACCTCATTAGCAAGAGTTAGCTTTCATTAGACTGTCAGAGTATAAGTCCCCAAAAAGCTTCTGTACATGTTTTATTGAACAGTACCGTGCCACATAAATGCCAGGATTACTTAAAAAGACAGAGAAGGTTACAAAATTCAAAACAACATATCAGATAATTTATTTAGCAGCTGAACCATCATATATCTCAGTCTGGCAGAGATTTTTACTGAATATATTTCTCCCTGTAGCATTGCATTTCAAGTGAGCTTCTTCAGACACTAAAGATACCACAATCTGGTATTTTACCAAGGTGTGCTATTTATTCTATAAACCCTTTATCTATTCATAAATATTTTACTTGTTCTACATGAATAATTATATAAAAATAATCCTTCAAACCTTAATGACGCATCTCAGCTGCTTTTTAAATATTTCTTATATGCTCACTGATTCTCCTGATTATGTTTTCCACACTGTTGATGGAGCAGGGGCGATGGTTTCCACATTTTTCTCTGGGAAATTTTACAATTTGTTAGCAAGCTGCTTCTCTGAGACTGGGAGCATTAAGGCCAAACTGTGGGTGCTACAAAGAGCATTGCAAGGCTTCAGCAGGGACAAACTCCTGCCTCCTCAAGGCTGGGTTGGATGGAGTTTGGAGCCACCTGGCCCAGTGGAAGGGATGGGAACAAGATGATCTTTTCCAGCCCAAATTAAAATTATTTGCATGTGTTAGCCACCAGCAGGAAGCAGTGTGGTCATGGAGAGCAGCATTTCAGGTGGAGTTGCATAAAACCTGCCTTAAGCATCCCTGCATTCCCAAAGGCACAGGGCAGTGGGGTTGCTGCAGCTCTGGGAGCTTCAGCCAGAGCAGTCTGCAAGAACTAGGGTGTGCTGAAATTCATTTTGAGTCAATTCTGATCTGCCTAATAGCACTTAAAAATTCAGCCAATCTCCACTCCCAACATGAAGATTGGAATGAGTTACCAGCAGAGATGCTTTTCATTTCCAGGGGAGGCCAGTGCCTCGACAATGTGGGACAACAACGCTTGGATTTTCTTCTATGACAACAGCACTGAAGGAGAACCTCCCTTCCTAATCCAGGATTTTATCCATGCCTTCCAACCAAATGCCAAACTTATCATCATGCTGAGGGACCCTGTTGAAAGGTGAGCATGAAAATTTTCTTGTTATAATAATATTTTTAACTCTCACTCTGTTGCATGCAAGTCAGTCTTCAGTAAATATTCCTGTGGTGTTTGAGAGCTACTTGGTTGTGACAAGAGGGGTTTTATTCTGGTATTTTGGCACAGGTAGCAGTGATAATGTTTTAAAGAGAAGCATGTGAGTGTGAATGCTATGAGTGCCATGCCTGGACTCCTGAGCTACTCTGAAAAAAAAGAATTTTTGTTTCCCAATGCAATCTAATGCCATTACCTGAGCTAATATGCCCTGGTTCTCAGCAGGGCTCTTTAGACTAGGAGGGCACTGTGTCTCCAGATCTTAGCAGAAGTAGTCCTGGGAAATGTTTCATTTAAGTAGTAAAATCTATGTTTTCATGGGGTTTGCAGTTCAAACTGATTAAATAATAATTTTTAAGAATGATGAAATAGCTCCAGAGTCAGCAAATGATACAATTTTTAAAAACTCTTTAAAGTGCTTGATGAGACAGTCATGTAAAGTTTCACTGGGCCTTGGAAGCTTGCACAACCAACTGCTACAGGAGTTCATCCTTGGTCTTCCTGACTTTGCAAGGAAAGGGTTTGGATTTTTCCCCAGGTATGGACTGTTTTAAATGGCTATGGAGAGTCAGGAGTGTCGAGCTTTCCACTTGCATTTCACTTTTTCTCTCCAGTCTTCCTCCAGATTTCTGGCTCAATCTTTCCCACTGTGTCCTCTGAAGCAGGATGATGATGATGAGGGTGATGGGGAGGGTGGAAAGGATGAAGGCAGAGTCCACAAGGATCAGACTGAGGGGGTGTGAGCTCCTTTTCAGTGTAGCTCCATAGGGATAGTCAGAATACTTGTGGCAGGGTCAGTGCTCAGGGGCAAAGCACCAGAAAAACTCAGGGAAGGAAGGAAGGAGATGCAGGTGATGGTGGGGATGAAGATGATGGTGGGGATGAAGATGATGGTGGGAATGCAGGTGATGGTGGGGGATGCAGGTGATGGTGGGAGATGCTCAGCAGCTTCCAGAGCTGGGGTGGTGCTCCCCAAGGAGCTTCCCTGCTGGCAGGACGGGCTGTGGTGGGAGCAGGGTTGGGAGATGGTTCCCAGCTCCTGTGTCAGGAAATGCAGCTCTCCACATCAGCTCTGACCCCAGGAGTTAACAGATGGTAATTTTATGCAAGAGAGTGGCTGGAGTGGCTTCCTCATGTAAATTAGTGACAAACTCCCTGATTGCCTTAACCACCCTCTGTAATGGAGGTGTAGCTCTTTGCCAGCTTTAGCAGGGGTCGCAGAAAATTCAGCTTCATCTCCTTGATTGTGTTTATGACAAATTGGCTCCTCTTTGTCTGCAATTCCCTGCATTCCTGATGGCTCATCTGAGCTGCAGGAGCAAAAGCAGAAGGGACAGCCCAGGCATCCATTGGTGGGACGGGTTCCTTGGAGCAGCCAGGAGGGCAGGGGGTGGGATGGGCTCTGATCTAACCTGCACAAAGTTTGGGTGTCCCCAGCTGGAAATAATTGAATGACATCTTTTTTTTTGAGATGGTTGTTGTGAACTGGTGTCATTATTTCATTGCAATGGACAAGAGGTGGAAGGGAAGGACTTCAAGTAGCTAGAACAGCTGAAATACTAATCAGCAAAGGCGGATGTCCTCAGAATTAAAAACAGATGGGGAAAAAAAGAAAAAGAAAAATGGAAAGGAAATCTCAGCTGCCCTGCAGAGGCAGAGCTTGTCCTCAAGAACGCAGTTTTTCATAAGATGCCAACGAGTCTGAAAAATGATGCATTTCTTTTGATGGATGGTTAGAAACACCAAGCAGTCATATTAAACCTTCTTAATGACACTTTAGCCTGGCTCATGCTGTACCTGCTGCCTGCTGGCTGATTTTTCCCAGGAAGAAGCCTTTCACCACTCAGTCCCACCATCCCTGGGACCAGCTGCGTCCTGATATCCACATTGCCTACAAGCAGGGGATGCTGTTGAGTGTCTGATTTAGGTGAACTCAGCTGGCCTGGTCCTTCAACTTTTCCCTTTTTTCTTTCTTTTAAAATGAACAGAGAGTCTTCATTTGTTTCACATGGGAATTAAAATTCTATTCTTGCAAAACACTGACATAAATAATGAGTGCAGAGGGGCTGTTCCTGTGCTTAAGTGCTTTGCTGGATTTAGGCCTAAACTTTCCAAATGAGGTGTTTTTAAGTACCCACGGAAATACAGGGAAGTTAAAGGATAAATAAACTAAGTGCAATACAAAAGGTTACTGCAGTAATAAGTGGGACCTAAATAGATTGGTGTTTTTATTTCTTAAACACCTGTGGTTTTTTGAAAGAGGCTGAAAAATATGCAGATTTTCTGGAATTTTATCAAGAGAAGGGTATTGTGGAGGCATCAAATCTGTGCTGCAAACACAGTTGGGGAACTGACTCCCTGAGTGATACAAAATTGTCTTCAAAATCCTGTGGTATCGTTGTGATTCTGGTCATTCTAAGCCTAATTATGGATGGAAGTTAAAATACCATGTTCAGCAGATCTAATATTTGTGTTATGTCTAGGTATTTCCTTTGTCTCTTTAAAACATGTTCATCTTGCAAAAGCCTAATCAAGGTTTCAGGCCTTAATGCTAAAATGGATATTTTCCTTGCCTGTAGGTTTTGGATTGTTTCACTGCATCACCCCCAAAGGAATTTGAATTTACATTATCTTTTTTAAGTAATTTTAAGTAATTGTGCTAAAAGTGAGCAATGAGGGGATAATGCTTTGTAACTTAGAGAAACTCCTGCTTCATCTTAAAAAAAACAAAGTCAGAAAATCAACAGGTAGAATGCTGTAAATTGAAAGTCTTTTGATGGAAAGTCAACATAAGGTTGGAGGTGAAGCTTCCTGTGAAAGGAATGGGAAATCAGAACTCTTTCTAACTCATGACTGTAGCCAGCTTGGTAGTAATATAAGAATTACTCTTTCTACCCACCTAAAGTTTCTAAAATCAGCTTTAAGTTTTGGAGACAAGGATGGTTCCAGACCACAGAACATGAGGTGTAGAGGGGCAGCAACATCAGCTGAGACCAGTTCTGTTCACAAAGAACATGAATTTAAAGTCTAAATTTTGCCTTCAGGAGAAAACATTGGCTCACACGATTTCTAGGGTCAGGTCTCCAGGGGATGCAGACCTTGAAAGTGGGGATGCTGTTCAGAATCCCCTGGAGAGGGTTTTGCTGTGAATGAAATGAAATGAAATGAATGAAAAAACGTCACTGGGTGACAGGCTGTGGGTGGGACGCTGTTACACACACGTCCCCTTTCCCTGGATTCCTGTAGCTGATTGGAATTGCCAAATCTGTTGTGTAAATGAACGTTCTTCCATTCCCTCAGCCCCTCACTGCCACGTTCTCCCCTCCCAGGCTGTACTCTGATTATCTGTACTTCGCCAGCGCCAACAAATCCGCGGAGGATTTCCACGAGAAGGTGGCGGAGTCCCTGCAGCTGTTTGAGGGCTGTGTGCTGGACTTCTCCCTGCGAGCCTGTGTCTACAACAACACCCTCAACAACGCCATGCCCGTACGTATGCCCTGCCACTTGGGGCTCCTTGCTCTTTTCACAGAATTCACAGTGACTGGGTTGGAAGAGACCTCCAAGATCATCGAGTCCCACCCAGCCCCACCTCTCAACTGAACCCTGGCACCCAGTGCCACATCCAGGCTTTGTTAAACACACCCAGGGATGGGGACTCCACCACCTCCCTGGGCAGCCATTCCAGAACTTTATCACCCTTTCTGTGAAAAACTTTTC
>NW_005054369.1:1205021-1219317 GCF_000277835.1 Geospiza fortis | reverse complement strand
ATTCCTGCTCCAGACCAGGAGCCTTTGGCCTTCTTGGTCACCTGGGCACTCTGCTGGCTCATGTCCAGCCTGCTGCCCACCAGCACCCCCAGGTCCCTTTGTGCCTGGGCATTGTCCAGCTGGACAACCTGGTGGAAAGGTTGTTAAAACACCAAAATCCCATGCAAGGAAGCAGTGAGAAAGCAAAACTTTCTCCCTGTTCATTTGTAAAGTGGTGGGTATAAATATATATGTAGACATGTAAAAGATGGTGTGGGGGCCCAGCTGTCTCCTCAGCCTGTTCCCTGCTGGATGCCAACAGGGATAACACAGCTTTCCTATTGTGCAAGTGCATGGAGAGCACATTTAGTGAAGATTAATGTGCAAGCTTTTTGCAGATGTCTCCAAAAAAGTAGCTCTGGCAAAGATCTTTGCAGTACCAAATTGCCTCAAAATCAGAATAAATTATGTGTTCTTTTGTAGGAAAAGGCTATCAATAACTAGATAAAATATTTTTTTCTTTTTTTTATTTTAATTGTCCGTGCCAGAAAATTATACAAGAAAACACAGAAACTGCTGGCAGGGGAATGGATAAGTATTACAGGCTTACAATTCCAAAATTCACAATTTTAGCATAGAACTGACTTCAGATTTTGCTCGAGGGCAGAGAATAATACAGAATAGATGGATTGGGAGTATCTCATCTGGCCAGTTTGCCATTCAATCCTCTTTTATTTGCTCAGGCTGTAAAGGATTCGGAGGGAATAGTTCCCTCCTTTGCCTCTGGGGTGAAGTTATTGCCTCTTCGACTGGATAAAATAACAGTACAGGAGTGCACTCCATGGGCTGGGGCCCTGCAGCAGCAGAGCAAACAGGACACTGCTCTCACTCACCAGGTAGGCTGGAGCTGCTCAGCCCTGACTGCAGCCCCCAGGACTCCCTCACACACCAGTTGCTGCTGGGCAGCATCACAGAATTTTCCAGCCATCTGCTTGCACAAATGGGTTCCTTCCAGTGTGGCAGAGAAAGGCAGAGAGAGAACCAGAAGGAAAGATTTTCCTCTTATGTTCATCCTCAGGGTGCAGAACCCGTCTCCATTTATCATCTTCAGCAGCCCTCTTGAAGAAGATGCTTTTGGAAACGAGCAGAGGAGGCCTCTTTCCTTCCATAGAGCCACAAGCAGGTGCTTGTAATAAAACCCACATGCCAACTGTGCTCCTCAGTGGCCTTTTTTAGCTTCTTCTTCAGCCAAGTTGCTAAATCTGTTGTGCTCGTGGTGTGCTGTGCACTGAAGGAGTGAGGATTGCTGTCCCTGGTGAGCTCATTAGGTTGCTAATTCTGTGACTGTGCCAGGAAAAGAAGGGGTTTGCTCTTTGTTAATGTGTTTCTGAAACCACAGAGGTGGCCTGGGCATCCTGGCTGCTGATGGGTGCTGAGGGGGAAGAAAGGGGTGTTTGGCACCTGGGATCAGAGGCAAGAACACTGCCCAGAGAAAGGCACAGTGACCAGGGTGATCCCAGTTGTGCCTGCCAGCACCTGAAGGAGTGCACAAGGAACATGGAGAAACTATTTACAAGAGCCTGGAGTGAGAAAAGAAACAATAAACCCCAAGTTTGCCCCGGTGCTGAGTGGAATGAGGCACTGACTGAGGGCTGGGGTGCTGCCCTGTCATGGACATATTTTATGAAAAATCCTTTCGTTAGGATTTTTTCTCCTGAGAAGCTGAGAAGCCTCAGAGGAAAAGAAAAATAATAATTATCTGCTGCTGTGGAATGCAACAGGTGCATCTTTGATTGGTCTCACGTGGTTGTTTCTAATTAATGGCCAATCACAGTCCAGCTGGCTCGGACTCTTTGGTCAGTCACAAGATTTTATTATCATTCCATTCTATTCCTTTCAAGTCTTCTGATGAAATCCTTTCTTCTATTCTTTTAGTATCGTTTTAGTCTATCATTTTCTTTTAATATAATATATATCCTAAAATAATAAATCAGCCTTCTGAAACATGGAGTCAAGATTCTCATCTCTTCCCTCATCCTGGGACCCCTGTGAACATCACCACACTGCCCTGCCAGAATTATCCCATCTTAGCCTGATGTCTTCATCAAATAAGAGGTTCTAGATTGTGGTGAAGCACATCTATAAAGAAATCTGCTAAATGTGGAGACTTATGTTATAAACAGCCAAAGACACACATCAGAATCACACAGGATAATAATAATTCAGCAATAATTCAAAATAAGGCTTTTTAAGGGGAATTTAGGTGTCATTGTAGGTCATGGGGCAGTGTCAGGAGTGAAAGGGGCTGTTGTCTGACTTGATGGGCTCTGTGGTAATGTGAGCTGAAGATGTTATAAGTCTCTTTTATGAAAGATGCTTAAGACTGGGGATTCATGTTCCTCTCCTCTGAGCCTGAAGGGATTTAGAAAAATATTTATAAGCACAGTTGGAGGCTGGACTTTTTAAGAACACCAAGGCTACTCTTTTTGTGTTTCAACTTGTTATGTAAAATTGAGGAGGGAAGAAAAACGGAGATAAGGGCAGGAGAGGCTGAAAAGCTGCTATTCCCCCTCTCTGGTCTGACTGTGTGGGTACTCAGACAAGGCACCATCAATGCTGCTGCAGCTGAGATCTCAACCTAATTACTGCAATCGGAGGATGCAGCAAAATGCACCCAAATCTAACACCTGACAGCAAGGCAGAATATTTGTCCTGCTCATGGCAGTGTGACCTGGAGTGGAATCATTTAGGTTGGAAAGGACCCGTAAGGTCACTGAGTCCTAAGTTTTAATGCAGCACTGCCAAACCCACCCCAGAACTATTTCCCCAAGGTGAAATCAAACTGAAATAAGCAGGCTTAGGGTCTGGAGAAGGGGCAGGACTGAGCATCTTGCCTTGAATCACTGTTCATCAGGGGGCTGAGAGCCCTCAGAGTATCCATGAAATCTCCAAGCACGGAGAGCTTGGGTGTGAGGTGGCTGAGCATCCTTCTCTGGATAATTGTGTCTGTGCAGCACTTTTACACACACCTGTGGCTGGTGCAGCTTGGTAAGATGAAGTCTCTCACCAGCAGAAAAGCTGTTTGCAAAGATCTCTTTAAGCTGTTCAGAAAATGAGAAGAAGGTTTAAAAATAGTCACATACTTTCTTTCTGTCATTCCTTAAAAGCACATTTTGGGGATTTTTTTTTTGCCCAGATGGCAGAGTGGAGTGTTGTTTTGTGTTGTAAGGTGAACTAATTTGGGTTTTTTTATTCTTCCAGGTGAGGTTACAGGTAGGGCTGTATGTTGTGTATCTCCTGGACTGGCTGACAGTTTTTAACAAAGATCAGATCCTTGTTCTTCGCCTGGAGGACCATGCATCAAACATGAGGTACACCATGCACATGGTGTTCCAGTTCCTGGATCTGGGTAGGTGCTTGCTGGCTGGTTTAAGTGTGCAAAATCATTATTATCCTCTTTCTTTTAGGTTGGTTTTGCTTTATTGAGGGACAAAAAGAGAAGCAGAGGAATTTGGCTTGAAGGATGCATTAATCTCATTGCCTGGAGTCAAGCAAAATTAAATTCTCAAATGCCTGGTGTTAGAAGATCTTAGTAAGAGTATATAAAGGAAAAAAAAAATCCAGACCACTCAGAATGCAGGGATTTATCTTCCCACCCAGAAGCCAGCCCTGCTTCTGAAGGCACTCAGGGCTTGTTTGCCATGGGCTTATAAAGATGCAAAGTTATCCCTCACCATTTTAACAAACTGAAGTGCTACCAGCCCAGAACCTAAATCTGAGCATGATGAAAGGTTGTGTTTGTAGCCGAGGAGAAGGGAGAAATTGTGTTTTTGCTGTGCTGATTGAGACATCTGTTGCTAATCCTGGGAAGAAACGCCGGCAGACAAAACGTTGCCCAATGTTGATTTGACAGTAGCAAGAGAATGAAAATGTGGCTGAAAAATCGTCTGTCTGGTCCAAGGCTTGGTCTAGATGATGGGAAAGCTTGGATGGAGCAGGCTGAACAGATGAAGAGCTTGGCATCTGCTTCCTGAGTGTGGTTTGTGCTGGAAAACTCCCTAGGTTTTTATCCTGGTGATGCACATTTATTCCCAAAGTGGGGTGTCACTGCACCTGTGTCCACTTTGATCCCACTGCCAGCCTCCAAAATAAACAAACCAGGCCTTTCCTGAGTGCTGAGTGAGGCTTGTGGGGCTTCTGTGGGGTATTAGTCAGCTCACACCATGAAATGAAATAGCAGCAGAGGAAAATACCTGCAGCTCCAGAATGGAGGGGAAGTTGTTTTCAATCACTGGGATTTTTCTGAAAATAACTGTTTTCCTCCAAGAGTGATTTATGATGCTTTTTATAGAGAGGATTAATTAATAGGAGAGGAACATGTATTATTTCCATATTTACCAGTAGTGATTTACTTTACTGATCTAAGCCTGTGTTCAATATTCTGAAACATTGTGGCTGCTAACAAAAATTACATTTTTCTCCCCATGGCAAACCTTCTGATCCAGTCATAAGGTTTTTTTAGGGTGGGCAATTTTGGGGGAAATATTTGAAGATAATATTCTCTTTTTCCACAGGACCTCTGAGTGAGAAACAAGAAGCTCTGATTACCAAGAGTCCTGCATCCAACACCCGAAGACCTGAGGACAGAAGCCTGGGCCCCATGCTGCCGACCACCAAGGCAATTTTAAGAGATTTCTATAGGCCTTTTAATACAAAACTGGCACAAGTTCTTTTTGATGATGCTTTTTTATGGAAGAGGACATAACGTGTAAATTTCTTGCCACGACTACAGTGCTTAAAGGAGTTTTTATTTTTTTAAATTCTATTTTTGTGCGTGGATATTTTACGTTTTTTTTTCCCATTCCAAAGAGGAGCCGATGGATGAGCTGAGAGTCTCACCTTCAGCCAGCACACATCTCAACAGCTCTGCCACATTTCCCTTGGGAGAATGGAAAGCATCTTGCTTTAATCAGTTTATTGCAACTTCTTTCACCCCAGAAAAGGTGTGGACAAGCATCAGGACAATGATGTCTTACACTCTTCCACAGGGGTGTTGAAGTGCAACCTTCTCTGAGATGCTGCAACACAGAGTCAGCATCAGTTTCCTACAGTTACACTTATAATCTCTCATTTCATTTTCAATATATGTTATTCACTCATTTTTTTTTTCAAGCAATCAATGTCATTTAGTCATTAAAATTTTTAATTGATTTCAACCTAAAGTTCTGTTTCTTTTTGTCAGCCTGTTTAAAAATGGTCTACACTAACACTGAGTGTGTTTCCTTAATTCTGAAAGATGAAGTGCATTCACATAAATTTTCAAGTCTCATTTATATCTTCAAGATAAATGGACTTTCCTAGCCACAGTTCTTGTAAAAGAAAATTTTATAATCCCGATGAGAATGGATGGCTGAAACCTAAACAGGCCAGTTTGGTGCTTAGCATAACAAATTCCTTGCTTTCCATATTTTGTTCGTGTAAGTATCAATATGTATGATTTATTCATATCACTCACATATTTTCCTAGGAAACGACTTTTATTTAAAAGTCCATTCCTGGCCATGAAGAGCTTTAATGGATATTCCTGCTAAATTCTGCAGGATTACACTTCTCCATGGTGAAGGAATACACATTTTAAAAGCCATATGAAATTTTGCTATTAAAATCATAAATGAGCAGGATTCTCAGTACCTTGCAGAAAGGATGTGTTACCTGAGGAATTAGGTTATGTGTTTCCCCCTTCAGGAAAAATGTCCATATTCAGTTAAAGAAGTTGACATATGCAGACTTGAGGGAAAAAACCCAACATTTTGAAAGTTACGGAGAAACTTGGGACTACCTGAAAGTTTTCATTTGACAAAAAAGATCAGATTTTTCTATGGATGTGCAGCAATTCAATCTTTAATTTCAAACACAGCTGGTGAGGTCACTGTCAGCTACAATCTGCAGCCTTCTGCGGGTGGAAGTCCCACCTAAGTAAGGGATTTTTTAAGAGACAAATATAAATGCTACCTGTTGATCATTTCCTCTCATGGGCTAACCTATTTCCTCCTGAATGGGGGTCGAAGGAAGCTCCTGTCCAGCTGGCAGCTTTAAAACCCCCAGACAATCCTTTCTGGTTGGCTTCACCTGTCCTTTCAACCACAATGCAGTTTTATTGACGGTTTCACAAGTACATTTACAAATATTACAGGTAACTTCTCCCCATCCCCCTCCATGGGGACATATTATTCATTTCATGTGTTTCTAAACTGAGAATTAATGCTGAAAACTTGATGGATCCTGCACATTTCACACGGGGATATGATTGCTGACATGTGAGATGTTTTGCAACAGAAGACTGTTCCTAGGTTCTTTGCCAACTGGTAATGTGCTGTTTAAAAAAGGATTCAATCTGGGGTTTGAAAAGCCTAAAATAAGTAATTTAATGAAGTATTCTAGACAACCAGAACAGATTAGTTCTAGTTCAAAAATGCTCAGAGACCAAAAATGGTTGGAGAGCTGAGAATGGCCTCCTTTAGTAAGTACTAATAAAAAGTATAATGAGACTGTGCAACAGAAAATCAGAAGAATTTGCCGCCATTTGTAGATGTAAAAAATTTAATCAACAACTTATTTACACCAAAAAGTTCACTCAGCTGTGCTTTGGTTTGGAACCAACACTGTGTGGTCAGGATAACTCCATACAGATGTTTCCTAACCTGGCCTGCCACAGTCAAATATTTCCATTGAGTTGTCAACTACAGCCATGATCTAATGATATTATTTTACCAGCCCTAGAAGCTAATTAATACATCTGTCCTTTTCATTAACTTGAGCTCACACACTGATTTGGTCCTTCTGAAAGTCTTCACTGATGCTGCTTTTGTGTCTCCATCTTCTCTATGAGTTCCAAAATAGGATCTCCTGGTTTTAACATGTTGTAGTGTGTTGGGTTGTGGCATGACTAAGAATCAAACAGCAGCAAATATTGGTCAAGAAGTCATTTTGGAGGCAAGGGTATCACTCTCTAGCTCAGGCTGTAAAAATAAAATTGATCTGGAGACTCAGAATGAAACAAACCAGCGTTTCCTCAAGTGATGTGGCAGTGCTGGGTGTCAGAGCCCCTCTTCTTCAGCCACAGCCAGCCCGTGGCTTCACAGCAAATCTCTACACAGGACAAGGCTCCCCCAAGTTCTCCCAGTTCCCTTTGCCTTTCTGCTGACAATTCCAGCTGTGAAAAAAAAAATCAATTTTATTGTTATTAGTCACTGTAGCACTGAGGTGACCCACAACCCCAAAAGAGCATTTTGCCAAGAAGTTGGAATTAACATCAAGACAACATGTTTTCACTTTTGGAGTCTTGTGCCAGAGCACAGCAGTGGCTCCTTGCAAAGACCTCAGAAACTCCGTGTCTCACGCTGTGCTTTTGCTCTTATCTCTGCTGAACAAAACTAATCAGACAAAGATGCAGCTTTCCTGAGTGCAGAGGCACTGAGGAAAGGGTTGTTTCCAAATGTTCCCGCTGCTACTGCAGAGGAATGTGGAATGTGTTTTCTGTGAGACCTTGAGCGTTTGGGCCAAGCACCTTGGCTGTCTGGAAGAGGGACAATAAAAACAAAGGAAAACAGGCACTGCTTGACGTGGAAAAGGATGTGTTGTTATCTGTTGAGTCCAAGCCACAGACCTTGAGCTTCAGCTTGGAAAACTGAGGTTAAATGGTGAAGTTGCAGTTCTGAATGTATTTCTATGTCAAGAAATTAATCTGTTTTCCAACTCGGCCAAACGTTTTTTTGTTAAAGACAAGGCACAAGAGTGTCACAAAAAGTCATTTCTGCTTGAGCCCCCTCACACAGGTGAGGGGACATTCAACAGGACCAGGGGACACGGCCTAAATCTGCATCAGGGGAGGTTTAGGTTGGATTTCAGGAGAAATTTCTTCACAGAAAGGGCTGTCAAGCATGGAACAGGCTGTGCAGGGCAGTGAAGTCACCACCTCTGGGGGGATTTAAAGGACCTGTGGATGTGGGGACATGGGTTAGTGGTGGCCTTGGCAGTGCTGGGGGATGGTTTGAGATCTCAGAGGTCTTTTCCAATCTTAATTCCACGAGCAGTGTGTTTCCAACAGGAATTCTTGTCTTGCAGTACCATCTCGTGGCCAACCCCAGCACTGCTTTGTGCCATGAACACGGGTTTTTCCTGCTCTGGAAAAAGAACAGGCAAGTGCAAAATGAAAAAATAATTTCTGCTTATTTTCAGATGCTCACAGGAACACAATTTCCAGTGCAGCTCAGGAGCTGGTGAGGGTGTGAAGTGCTGGCTTGGCACAGCCTCAGCACTGTGGAATCACAGAATCATTTAGGATGGGAAATACCTCTGAGATCGTTGAGACAGATACCCCAGCACTGCCAAGGCCACCACTTCCCCATGTCCCCAAGTGCCACATCCACACAGATTATAAATCCCTCCAGGGATGGGGACTCCAGGGCTGGACAGCCCTTTCCATGTAGAGTTTTCCCCTAAAATCCAATTTAACTTCCCCTGCTGCAAGCTGAGGCCTTTCCTTGTCCTGTCCCCTGTTACTTGGGAGAAGAGACTGACCCCAACCTCATCCAGGGGAAGATGTGACCAGGAGCTGCTCCCCTGTGCTGGATTCGTCCCTGTCCTGCTGGGGACAGATGCTCCGGAGCCACAGCTCCTGTGAAAAAACTCTGCACTGCCTCAATCAGTAGAGAGACCCTCAAAAGGATTGCCAGCATGGCAGGGGCCTAATGGGCCACCAGGCTGGAAGCTGCCATTAAAATTAGAGGCCTGCTGTGTCTGTATTAAGGCACAATTAGCAGAAAATAAGGTCTGAAAGACACATAAATGGTAATCACTGCATCACAGCTCAGAGGAAAGTCCCTTTCCCTTGCCCTCATCATCTCTGAACTTGCCTTTGCTGGGTGAAAAGCTTCTGGCAGGAGTTGATGTGATGGTGCCTCAGCTGGGCTTGCAGAGTGGAAGATCTACTGAAAAAATGCTAAAAATACAACTCAAGTGGTTGAAAATTGCAGTTTAGTCTCCAAAGGAGCAGTTGCTGTGTGACACTGAACAGCAGGGCAGCTGCACAGGACACCTTCCTTGAGAAAATGGGGCAGAACTTTCCCAGTTCTTTCCTCAGTCTGGGAATGTCTCACACACTTAGAAAATTAGTTCTTCCTCTATTAATGAACAGGAATGAGGAAAGGGAAAGGCTCTGCTGCTACTCAGAACACTGCAGTGGATGGACAGCCTCAGAGCAGCTCCCAAAACTTCATTTAATTTAAGCTACAGAGGCCTAAGCCATAGATGACTTGCAAATAACTTGGAGTTTAGCTTTTAAAGAAGCTAAAACCATCACATTCTGATTATTGAACATGTTGGGTGTCTCAGAGACCAAAGACTTGGGGCTGCTGCTGCACTGCCTGGGTGGTTAATTGGGTCAACACACATTATTTCCTCCTCTAGATTGTTGAAATCAGAAATAGAAAGCAAAGAAAACTTCTGTCCATCAATACAAGCTGGGCACTCCTACAGGGCAAGGAGGCAAAGGCTGTGGTAAAACAGCTACAGAAAAGAATGGAGAAATGGGACAAAATAAGAAAGAAATCCTGCAGCTGTGTCTAGTGAGATCCAGGAATGCTGAGAACAAATTGATGACACAAAATTGCATGGAAAAAAGTAAAGCCAAGCAAGGCAGCCAAAAAAATACCCAGAAGAAATAAGACGGAGAAATAAGCAGAAAGGGATGTGTGGCTGTAAGATGAAAAGCTGGATTTATTTTTTTTACCATCTGAAAAGGTTTAGGAAAAGAAAATAATGATATCACCTGGGGAAGTGTGTTGGCTTGACTGGAAAGGCATCAGCTGAGCCCACTGCAGACTTTGCTGTTGTTGTTTGTTGCACGGAGAGGTTTAAATTCAGCATCAGGGATGGGATCCATAGAAATGTGGGTTCCTCACTTCCTCTGCCTGGCTTCTACAAGATTCAAATGCTCCATTTAAGCTTGGGAAGGAGCAAACACTGAAAGGGAGCAGAACAATTATTGAGGGGAACGTCTGAAAAAAGAGCAAGAGGTGCTTGGCTGGATTAAGAGTCTGAAGGAGAGGCTGAAAGCTGCATTTCTGGCTAAAAAAGAGGAAAGGATTGGAATTAGAGATGTCTCAGGTATCATCTGTCCCTGAGTGCAGGCTTTAGATGAGAGGAGCTATAAAAGAGCAGGATGTATAACAGGTGGCAGAAATACAACGTGCCTTTTATTTTGGGCTTTGTCTGGGGGAAAACTCGCTGATTTCAGGTGCTGGGGTGTGCTGCTGCTGACAGAGGCAGGTGGGGTGCAGCACTTTGCCACCCCAGCCCTCGCCTGCAGCTCTGAGGGGCCACCAGGCAATTTTTAATTTTCCACTGGTGTAAAAGCAGCAAGAAATAAGCATGATTGGGCCAGCAGCACGCCACGAGAGGGCAGGGCATAGCTGGAAATTCAGCTGCAGCTGGAAATCCAGTGCCACAGCTAGAGGCAGCTCCTTGTCCTGCATCACAGGACACCTGGAAGGTGGAAAAAGGGGGAAAAGGAGGGACATGGCTGATAGTGAGTGGTGGGCAAAAACCTCAGAGATTCCACCAGAACTGCAGCAAGTGGGGGAGAGAAATTGTCTTCATGCTGTGGAACATGAGCACACACATAACACAATATAACTCATAATTTAAGCAAAACATAGCTGGGAGAGTTAGAAGGGCTGAAACACACTCAGCAGTGTAATTTACCCACAGTATAGAATCATGGAATTGTTTGTGTTGGAAAAAACCTTTAATGTCATCAAATCCCCCCTCATGGCATTGATACTCTGTGGTGCTGTTCACAGGAGTCCCAGGATGAGAATGTTGACTCCGTGTTTCAGAAGGCTGATTTATTATTTTATGATACATATTATATTAAAACGATACTAAAATATAGAAGAAAGGATTTCATCTGAAGGCTAGCAAGGAATAGAAAAGGAATGGAAATGATAACAAAGGCTTGTGACCGACAGAGACAGTCTGGACAGCTGGGCTGTGATTGGCCATTAATTAGAAACAACCACATGAGCCCAATCACAGATGCACCGGCTGCATTCCACAGCAGCAGATAATCAATGTTTACATTTCATTTCTGAGGCCTCTCAGCTTCTCAGGAGAAAAAATCTTAAGGAAAGGGTTTTTCATGGAACATGTCTGTGACAATGCTCCTCACACAGAGCCAGTGGCATCATAATCCCACTTCTCTCTCCTGCATGAGCCAACCAGAACTGGGGGAACTTAAACTCACTCTGATCCACACTGCCTAACCCTAACCCCTCCTCAAACCTCAATGCCATTTTGGTGCCAAATAAAAATCCCAATTCCTTGCTGTGAGTGGCAAACATTAGCCCATCTCCTCTGAGTTTATAATTTCAGTGGGATATTCAGTTATCCTGTACCAGGATATGTCAGGAAAAGGACCCGTGAACAATTGGTCCCCACTGAAAATTCCTCCTGGGACAGTGGCACACTCAGCAGCCAGCTCAGTGTTCATGGAATCATTAACAGCATTTCCTAAGGTGCCTCACAGTGATATTACCAAACCAAGCATTGCTGGAGCATTTCTTGCGTCAGTAGTACTATTAATCCATGAAAAAAAGTCTCTTGGACAGAAAAAAAAAATTTAAATAACACCTACCAAACTGGCAAATGTGAGTCAGTCCTTGGCAGTGCTGTGTCATACAGCCCCGGGTGAATCCTGGAACATTTGCTCCCAGTCCAAAGCCAGATGAGCAGGAAGCCTGGCCTATCCCAATGGTTCATATGTGCCTTCCTAAAACAGGATTTAAAAAGATTTCACTTCAGCAGGTGGTGCTGCAGAGCAGTCCTGTCATTCTGACCGTGCCTGAGCTTTTGTGCTGCTGCATTTGAGAAGAGCTGAATTTATACATTTTCATTGGGCTGCCCGCCATCGTTTCCCTTTCTTCTGTACAGAAGTGAATATTACCTAATGAACACCCCAGTAGGTACCTCTTGCTCTGGAATTACAGGCTGGGGGGCAAAGGCAGCACGGCAGGAGCTTTGAAACAGAACAATTCAGCAAGAAATCAAAGCCCTGAGCTTCTGAAGCCAGGAGGTTCAAAGCACTTGGAGGAGCAGCAGTGAATGGTTGTGAGCACCATAAAACCTCAGGAGGCAGGAGCTGTAGGTGGCCAGCACTGCAGGAGGCTGGGTTTGCACAAGTTAACAGCTGCCACAACCAGAAAATTGGGAATTTTAACACTTATAGTGAGGAGCTGATGTGCTGGAGAGCTGAAGAACTCAGGGCAGAGATGGGAGAAAGGCTCCAGGTGCAGCCCTGGTGAGGCTGAGCTGATTCACTTTAGGGAAACTGAGGCACGTGCCAGATTTGATCCTTCAGCTGCAGAGAGAACCAGCTAACAAGAGATGTCTGCTCACTCTTCACTGCTGGCTTGTCAGGTATCTCAGGCATTTTAAACAGCAAATCTTTAAAATCTGAAGGGCCTTGTGGGTGTTCAAAAATCTGTTACTGCTCCAAGGACTACTTTTTTTAAGTTCCACATTTTCTTCATTTTTCATGTCTCCTGTATTTTCTTTACTTCCAGGATTGCTCCATCAAGGATTTTCCCACAGACAACAGACCCAGCTCATGGTTGTAATCACCAAACCTGAAGGAAATTATGATCTTGAAGTTATCCCCTGCTTCCTTGGGATTCAGAAAGCCTTAAGGACCTTATCCTCATATCCTCCTCAAACCTCAAGGAAACCTCTAACAACAGCCCTGGGCTCACCTTGCCTTCCTCTCAAGGCTGGCAAACCTCAGGAGGTAAACCAGCCATGCTGGCTTGGCTTTACACCTAAACTGGGACTAAAATAGCACCAAAAGTTCTTTGTCTCGTGAGATAAACTGGAAAAAAAATAAAGAAGGTAACCAAGGTAATCCAAGGTACTCACACACGGCTCCAGGTGAGACTGAAGGACAGGGGAGAGAGTTTGGTCAGGTTTGCATCCAGTCATGGGGAGAAATTCCTCTGCTGCAAGGAACCAGCCCAGTGTTTGCTTTCTGGTTACTTTAAAAGGACAAGGCAAGAGGGGATATGTGGAATGTAACTGATTAGAATGAGCAGCTTGAACAGTATCCTGAGATTGTTTTGGTACATGGAGCTGTTCACAAAGCTTTGTGAGGATAGCCAAAAACTGGTTGTCATTAAGTCCAAGAACCAAGAAAATATTGAATTTTTTTTCTTATAAAAATATTTTATATACTTTGAAACATGCACATTGTTAAAAATGCACATTGTTATTTAGCCCCATCCAGGCCTGGCTTTCCTAACATATTTATCCTGATTTTCCCTGGAGCAACCCATCTCCACACACATGCTGCAGATTTTCTGCTTTGCCATTGAACCCATTTCCCAGAATAAGCTGGGCTGGTTCCTGGTTGTCCTTGAAGCATTTCCACACCAGCCCAGGTTTAATGAGCAGATGCAACACGAAGGGCTCAGGTTTGCAGGTCAGGGAGATGCAAACACTTGCAGAATGCCAAAGTTCTATCACTGAATCACAAAAAGTGGAAGGGACCTCAAAAACCACCAAGTTCCAATCCCCCACCATGAGCAGGGGCACTGCCCATGTAACACATGCATTTTAAAACCCATCAGGAAGAATATTGAAGTATAAATATTTTTTTCCCTGAATTACAATCCCTCAAAGTTACTCCACATTAAGGATAAGGAAAATGCACACATTGACATGCAAAGCCCTGAGAATATTATTCAAGTAAAGCATCTCTAGGTGAGTCACAATAGGAAATACAGATGCCCAAAACGTGCATGCAGTGCTGTTCATTGCAGTTTAGAAATCATTTTACATGTTTAAAGTCAATTTGAATATGACTGTAAGGGGCAGCAGCAGCAGTTCCCAGCATCTACAATTTTGTTTTTGTATTTTATGGAATATATTTGGGAAAAGAATTGCCTTCCCTTGCTCCAGCATGGAAATGAAACGGAATGAAATGAAATGAAATGAGACTCACCCTTGCACAGCAGAGCAGAAGCCTGCGTGTCACAAGCCTCATGTTGGACAGGAGCTGGTGCCCCGCATCCTCCCTCCGGCAGACACAGCCAGGTGTGCACTGCAGGGAATGTGGGACAGCTGGGGATGGTGGGACAGTGCCAAAGTCACCCGTGGAGAGCACAACACAAGTTCTCCAAAGCCCTGGGCCTCCTCTGGGTGCTTCTTTTGGTGAAAAGACACCTCCTTTCTCCTCCACCAATCCTGCTTTGCAGGAGCAGCCATC
>NW_005054369.1:1167729-1204263 GCF_000277835.1 Geospiza fortis | reverse complement strand
AAATCTTTAAAATCTGAAGGGCCTTGTGGGTGTTCAAAAATCTGTTACTGCTCCAAGGACTACTTTTTTTAAGTTCCACATTTTCTTCATTTTTCATGTCTCCTGTATTTTCTTTACTTCCAGGATTGCTCCATCAAGGATTTTCCCACAGACAACAGACCCAGCTCATGGTTGTAATCACCAAACCTGAAGGAAATTATGATCTTGAAGTTATCCCCTGCTTCCTTGGGATTCAGAAAGCCTTAAGGACCTTATCCTCATATCCTCCTCAAACCTCAAGGAAACCTCTAACAACAGCCCTGGGCTCACCTTGCCTTCCTCTCAAGGCTGGCAAACCTCAGGAGGTAAACCAGCCATGCTGGCTTGGCTTTACACCTAAACTGGGACTAAAATAGCACCAAAAGTTCTTTGTCTCGTGAGATAAACTGGAAAAAAAATAAAGAAGGTAACCAAGGTAATCCAAGGTACTCACACACGGCTCCAGGTGAGACTGAAGGACAGGGGAGAGAGTTTGGTCAGGTTTGCATCCAGTCATGGGGAGAAATCGCTCTGCTGCAAGGAACCAGCCCAGTGTTTGCTTTCTGGTTACTTTAAAAGGACAAGGCAAGAGGGGATATGTGGAATGTAACTGATTAGAATGAGCAGCTTGAACAGTATCCTGAGATTGTTTTGGTACATGGAGCTGTTCACAAAGCTTTGTGAGGATAGCCAAAAACTGGTTGTCATTAAGTCCAAGAACCAAGAAAATATTGAATTTTTTTTCTTATAAAAATATTTTATATACTTTGAAACATGCACATTGTTAAAAATGCACATTGTTATTTAGCCCCATCCAGGCCTGGCTTTCCTAACATATTTATCCTGATTTTCCCTGGAGCAACCCATCTCCACACACATGCTGCAGATTTTCTGCTTTGCCATTGAACCCATTTCCCAGAATAAGCTGGGCTGGTTCCTGGTTGTCCTTGAAGCATTTCCACACCAGCCCAGGTTTAATGAGCAGATGCAACACGAAGGGCTCAGGTTTGCAGGTCAGGGAGATGCAAACACTTGCAGAATGCCAAAGTTCTATCACTGAATCACAAAAAGTGGAAGGGACCTCAAAAACCACCAAGTTCCAATCCCCCACCATGAGCAGAGGCACTGCCCATGTAACACATGCATTTTAAAACCCATCAGGAAGAATATTGAAGTATAAATATTTTTTTCCCTGAATTACAATCCCTCAAAGTTACTCCACATTAAGGATAAGGAAAATGCACACATTGACATGCAAAGCCCTGAGAATATTATTCAAGTAAAGCATCTCTAGGTGAGTCACAATAGGAAATACAGATGCCCAAAACGCGCATGCAGTGCTGTTCATTGCAGTTTAGAAATCATTTTACATGTTTAAAGTCAATTTGAATATGACTGTAAGGGGCAGCAGCAGCAGTTCCCAGCATCTACAATTTTGTTTTTGTATTTTATGGAATATATTTGGGAAAAGAATTGCCTTCCCTTGCTCCAGCATGGAAATGAAACGGAATGAAATGAAATGAAATGAGACTCACCCTTGCACAGCAGAGCAGAAGCCTGCGTGTCACAAGCCTCATGTTGGACAGGAGCTGGTGCCCCACATTCTCATCAGCAGGGACATCCATCCCTCCTGCAGACACAGCCAGGTGTGCACTGCAGGGAATGTGGGACAGCTGGGGATGGTGGGACAGTGCCAAAGTCACCCGTGGAGAGCACAACACAAGTTCTCCAAAGCCCTGGGCCTCCTCTGGGTGCTTCTTTTGGTGAAAAGACACCTCCTTTCTCCTCCACCAATCCTGCTTTGCAGGAGCAGCCAGCCCCAGCCGTTTTCTCCAGTGTTTGCTCCACCCAGGGCAGGTCACAGCTCAGCAGGTCCTGGGCAAACAGGAGTGCATCCAACACACCTGCTGGGACCCAGCTGGAGGCTGGGACGGAGCTTGGCCACTGCTGGAGGAGCATTCCTCACTCCAGGAGTTTGTTCTGACCAGCACATCCAAGCTCCAGGCGTGGGCTGCTGTCTTGGCTGTGTGAGTCAGGAGGCTGGAGTGGCCTGGTTCTAGTAAAAGAGGCACTTTGGGGTGAAATGTTCAGTCTTCTCATCCCTGGAAGAAAATGTCTCATCAAAATTTTATACAGCCTTGGGATCTTGGTGTTTCATCAACAAGGCCTTTCCAGATGCATAAATAAGTAAAGACTGGAATATCATAAATTGCTGGTCCAGAGGAAAACTGAAAAGTAGATTAAAAAAGAAATATCAAACATTTACTCAAAATTTCTGAACATTTATATACACATTTGGGAGTTTTATCCAACAGCAATACTGCTGCTCTTGCAGGAAATAAAAGTAACTGGGAATTTCCTACATCACTCCTCCTTTCTCCCTGGGGTATCTCACACTGTGACCTTTGAGTTGAGCTCCTGAATGTGTTTCTGGGATAAGTGATGCAGAATGTGAGGGATAGGTCACCTCAGATGGGGTTTTAGGGACCCTCCTAAACTGAGCATCCATTTATATGGCAACCTTGCCTTTCATGGGATGGGAGTTGATGACCCAAATAGTCTTTTCTAACTTCTTATTTAATAAAACCAGTGAAAGAAATGTTTGCTGTTCTGGGGCTCTTTTTAATTGCCAGGATGAAGCTCTCATATAATAAAGAGAAGATTTTAATTGGCCATAATAATGTAAAAGAAGGCTTGATCTCTTTGTACTCATCAACCACCTCCCTAGTGAAAATAACATTTTTTTTCTTTACAAGAGCAATAGACAAAAATTACTGTTTGCAGTGAGGTTTTTTCAGTCTATCCATACAGAAAGTCCAGTTATACAATTCCCCATCCCTGGAATTGTCCCAGGCCAGGTTGGATGGGGTCCTGAGCACCTGATCTAGTGGGTGGTTTGCCTGCCCGTGGCAGGGGGTTGGAACAACATGAGCCTTGCTGTCCCTCACAACGCAAACCATTCTGTGATTGCATTAAAAAATGTAATTTTCCAAAATTACAAACTTTTAAGAAAATAGATATTTGGGCTGCTAAAGAACTTTAGAGTGCCTCAAACACTGCATTTGTTCCTATGCATTATTTTCCATCCTTCCCAAATATCCTTGAAATTATCCAGGATCCTCCATTTCTCATGGCCCTGCAGTGCTGCTTGCTGGGCTAACACAGACTGGTAGAGAGGAATTATCAACTGCAGGGTGGTTACCCCACCCCAGAAGACAAGAATAACCCAGGCTGCTGTTAATGGAGCCCTTGGGGTGGATTAGAGTGAAATGACACTGAACAATCAGTATTTGTAATATACACATGGAGAGTTTTCAATAGAAAAATTGGGTTGCACAAGAAAACAGGCATGGAGCTGTTTGGGTTGTTGTTATCCATAAGAACATGGCAATATAAAAGCATAAAAACATCACTTGAGGAAGTGTAGAAGAAGAGAGGGATGGGAACAGAAGGATCTCACCACCTGTAAGCCTCGTGATGAGACTTGTGGCAATTTTGATGAGAGTTGGTCAAAGCCACATTTGCAGTCTGCATCCATGGGGTGGTGGGAGAAATCCCAAAAAAGCAGGAGGCAGAAAGCCCCAGGAGCATCTATTGGGTTTATATCACTCAGTTTTAATGGGAATGCCCAGGTATCTGCCTTGGGGTAGGGAGATTCAACTGGATGATGGAAAGCCATGGATCAGACACTTTAGGAGCCTTTGACACCTTCCAAGGGGATACAGCTGGGTCAGCTGTGGCCCTTCAGAGAGGGGAACACCTTCAGGCCATGTGTGAATTTACCACAGCTGAGGACAAAGAATCAGTTCCTGCCTGCCAGGGTTCTCCTCTTTCCTTTTCTCATTCATCACCAGTTCTAGTCTGACATGGGCTGAACTCTGCATCATTCTACAGAGGATGGGATTCAGCCAGAGCATCCACAGGACATTAATTCTGTAAATTACTGAAAAATGTCAGTTTTACTGAGCACTCCTGCACAAGGTTCTTGGTTCTTGGTGTGTCCACAAGGCAAAAGATCTCTAAAAACCATTTGGTCACATAAGAAGTTCTATATTTTCAGATCATTACAGATTAATTAAATGAAAAAAATATCGTATAAAACACGTGAACTGCTGCTAATGCCATGTATTGAAAAATGCAAAGTCCAAACCCACGAAATATGAGATTAATTAAAATAAAACATTAGTGCTTTTTCTGAAACTTGCATTTCCCTGCTTCCTACTTCATTTTCATGCTTGCCTTCCCAGCCACATAGGCTAGAAATGAACCTCTTTTTAAAAGAAAGTTGAAACTCTTACACATTGAATAAGCTCAGCTGAAGGAGCCCTAAAGAAAATATTCACTCTGAGGTGAGCTGTAATCAAACCTGCCATGGCTGGCACAGGCTGTTCTCCGGGCTGGCTCCTGGGGGTGCTGGCTGATCTCCAGCCCTCTGCCAGGTCAAGGCAAACACTGGAAGTCAAGGCAGTGAACAAACCCCATGGTTTTGTTTATTCATTATTTTTTTATTTGTTTATTCATTACTGTCTCGTTATTTATTTGTTTATTCATTACTGCCTCATTATTTACCCCATTATTGCTGCAGGTGATTCGGTTCCTCAGGTAGAGTTCCTCAAAGCCAAGCATTTGCATTCATCTGTTTTCACAAGATTCTGCTCAGGCTTTGACCCTAAACCAACACATCTCTGTGCTTTTACCATGACAAACACCATTTAAATAAAAAATGCCCTTTCTGTTCTAGCACCTGAGACTCTCAGGAAATACCAAATCTGTGCTGAGCTAAAGGAGGAGGAAGTGCCAGCGCAGGAAAATAGAGCAGGCCTTGAATCAATTAACACCACATGGTTTTATTTAATGCATTTATTATGGTTTCTACTCAAAAGCCAGCCCTTGCCCAGTTACATAAAGCTATCATTTTCTGCATGGCAGGACCGCAACTGTCTCTATAAAATCTGATATTATTTTGGTTCATTATTCCAAGAAATGTTACTCTTTACTTTTGCTAAGCTCAAGGAAGCAGAAAGAGGTTGACACAGTTTGGAAGAAAACAGGCATGAATTTTGTAAAGCAGTGATTATATGGGTGAAGGGAAATGTACAGAGAGACACTCACAATTCCAGGTGCCATCGTGTTGGGTTGGACACCATTCATGGAGAATAATGGGACAAATACACAAATCAAGTTAATTTATTAATCCATTAATTACACAATCCATTAAACCCCAAACTTTAATTTTTATCACTGCTCCTTCCCAGTCCCTCAAGGCAACCTCCTGGAGGGTGGTGGAGCTGGTGAGGGATGTGCTGAGAGTCTGGGAGGGAAATCCTGAGTTATCAACCTATCTACCAATTACAGTCTTAAACTCAGAGGAAAATTTTGTTACATAGTAATTTTCTACAGATTTTTTTTTAAAAAGTGATATATAAAGCCAGTGAACATCAGCCTTTGACAAATTTATCCAAATTTTGTAATTTTTTAAATATGCTTTTGATCCTCTCTGAAAGTGGAATCATGTAAATCCTGAGTTATCTACCTTGGCATTGAGGAGCTGATTCCAATGTGCAGCCACAGATTTGTGTCAGCTGGAGATCCAGCCTTGGGGATGTTCCCACATCCTAGGAATATTCTAGAGCTCACTGTGTTCCTGCCCTTCTCTTCTTATTTCCTCCAACTCTTCCTTTTTCCCAAATATTTTTCCCAAATATTGGGAAAAATTTCTTGCCACTTCTCCTCCCCCTTTAATATGAATTCCCAGTTATATAATACTTAATTTGGGATTTGGACTGTAGATATAATCTCAGAATATACATTTCCATATATTTTCTATACAAAATGCCATATACTTCTCTAAACTTTGGCTTACATGAAGAGTAAAAGGAATAAAGTCAGATCATTAGAAATTTTGAAGTTAGGTTTAAAAATTAAAGGAAGAGTACACATATTTAAAAAAAAAGGAAGAAATCAACATTTGAACACATCCTCCTGAAATCTCCTGTCTGCTTGCTCTGCTTCATGGCTGAACTGTCAAAACCCTCTACAAAATGATCTGTGGATCTACTCTTTTTGCAGAGCTGACATTTTACAGCTGGAAACAAGCACAGAAACAGGGGTTTGTGTTGCTTTTGTTGAATATAGGACCAGTTTCACTGATTTCTAAGGTGTTACCTGAGCAATATGTGACTTTTTGATATAATTTTTTGAGAAAAAAAAGAAAATTCAAATTAAAATCTGAACTGAAATCTCTCTTCTAATGAAAAACACTTTCAAGGCCTGACCCCACTCTGCCTCATGCCTGACAGTGCTACAGACTGAGACCTCATAACTGAGAAATTGTTTATTTAAATCACCACAAAATCACAAATAACTGCAAATAAAGTACTTGAAGTTTTCAATTGTCCAGGACAACAACCACAACCACAACCACAGCCTGAGTTTTGAGTCCATGGTTTCACTCCAAGTTAGTTAAACAGAACATGAGTTAGTTAAACAGAACAGTGGGGTTTTGAGGATATTTTCTTCGGGAATTCCTGCAGTAGTTACTGTGGAATAGCACGTAACATAATCACAGCCTTCCAAGAGCTAATTGCTCTAAAAAGCAGGATAAAGATTATACTCCTGACATGCAGCCAACTTGGAAATTATCCTTTTATTAAAGCTCTAACCTGAGAAGAAAAAACCTGTGACTCAGGACTCATGAGAACATTAAAAAATACAGTAGGAGCTTTTCTACTTTTTGTTCCCTCTTTCCTTCAGGGATAACAATAACAGCAATAACAACAACACAGGTTCTACCATTTTAAAAACTGAATATGTTTCCTTGGTTGCACCATAATGACTTTGCTTGGATTGCCTGGGCTCAACATGGCACCTTATAATGAGCTTTTTTATTAGTGTTTAAGGTTTATTATCTTAATTTTTTTCCAATCAGAAAATTGGACTAATTTTACGTTTTTTGGGTGAAAATGCAGATGAAATCAATGGCACCTATGTCACTGACTGCAGCACTGTGACAGCACAGGATGCTGTGTCACACCATGGGTTGTTCTCCACAGAGAGCACCATCTTCTGCTGGGCGCCTCAGAGACTGCAGGGGTCAAACTGGGGAAAGCTTTGGTTCCTTTTTTTAGGGGAACCAACCAGGACCAGGATTCAAACCTGTACAGATTGAGGAATGCCACTGAAACCTCTCTGCTGGGCTGAACTTCTTCATTTTTCTTTACTTCTCTTAAAGAACATATCTGGATGTGCTTTTTGTTCCTGGGATAACCTCTGGAAAGCCTAGACTGACTGCAAGCAACAAACCATATTTTATTAATGTACCGTGGGTTATTACCAAGAAATGGTAGCAAATTCAGAAAAATCTGTTCTTATTTAAATAAAATAAACGAGCCGGGTTTGAGATTTGCAAAAGCTTTTTAATAATATTTCTGTCTCAGAATGTGCATTTTTTCATGCTGATAGATATGAGGAATAACCTTATGGAAGTTGCTGGAGAAAAATGAACGTAGGGGGAGAACTAAGGAAAGTAATCTGAAGCAGAAACCACAGCCTCATGGTAAGGGAAAAAAGGAAGTGTCTGTTGTTTCTTGTAAGTGAAATTTATCTGTTATACTGACATTTTGAGGCTGTAGTTGGAGGTCCTTTGAGAGTAAATATTATTACACAAAGAAAAAGAAATGGTAGGGTCCTGACAACACAAGTTGTCAGCAATTTGATTCATTGCCTCAAGTAATTCCTGCATGTAAACAGAAGCCCCCCAAACCCACTCCCACACACTGCTGAAAATGTTCTGTGTTTTGTTTTGTCAGCTGGATGAAAAGCCATGCCACAGTTTGTTTAAAGAAAAAGCTTTTTATTTCACAAAACATACTCCTCAGGAAGCCACCAGAGACCAGCCTGTCGAGCAGAAAGTACAACAAACAGATCCAGGGTAATCCTTACCCTGAGAATACCAGGGTAAGCAAAATACATTTTCCAGCATAAAAAATCTCTGCCTTCCTTGCACATATTGTGTGATGAAGCCACCATGGATTTACCATCTAAAATATGAACAGGGATCTTCAAGAAAAGAAAGTTTAATTACTGTTTATCCCCTTGAGTGAGTTCTGGGGGTGTTGTTGATTCTGTGTTTTTGTATCCACACCAAGAGTGGTTGAATTCAGGGATATTCCCACACAAGGAGAAGCATCATGGTGCTCCTTGAAGACCTATGAGAAGGGACTTGTTCATCACAGTCAGCAGCTGACTGAAGGCAAAACATGGGAGTTATGGAATAGTTTGGGTTGGAAGGGACCTTAAATTCCATCCAGTGCCACCCTGCCATGGGCAGGGACACCTCCCACTGTCCCAGGCTGCTCCAACCCCAATGTCCAACCTGGCCTTGGGCGCTGCCAGGGATCCAGGGGCAGCCACAGCTCCTCTGAGCCCCCTATTCCATTGAAAAACCTCTGCCATTAATGTACTGGTGACATTTTCCTGGTCAATTGTGATATCTTTGCCTTTAAATGCTCCCCACTCCACATATTTGTGTTCCCATCCTGGTTGGGATCTGCCAGACTCATTTCAGACTCATCCTTTGCTGCTCAGTGGGGAGGGTGAGGAAAAGTCAAAGCAGCCAGAAAGTTCCAGCTCCTCCAAGAGAACAGTAAATAGGACACCCCAACTTGAATTACCCTGTTGGATCCTGGGGACATTTTGAATACTTCTGGCTTGGTGTGGTCCCAAAAAGTCAAAATTGTTCAGACGCATTAATTAAAAAAAAATAGAGAACAATCCATTTCATTTCTAACTGAAGCAGATCAAAAAAACACTCTCACATCTATTTTTCTTGTCCAAATCCCAGACAACATCCCTCAGCTTTGTGTTCTTGGTTTTGTGAGGCTGAAATCAGACAAAGAGTGAAAAGCAGCCAAATATGGAATAAACATTTTTCAGGGAAGGCGACTTTGAGAGTCAGTCCAGGGTAACTTCCTGAATTAGTCTTCTTAAACTCAGAGGAAAATTTTGTTCCATAGTAATTTTCTACAGATTTTTTTTAAAAAGTGATATATAAAGTCAGTGAACATCAGCCTTTGACAATTTTATCCAAATTTTGTAATTTTTAAATATGCTTTTGATCCACTCTGAATGTGGAATTTAACTGAATAATCTCTTATTCAATTAATTTATTTTTTTTTTAATTAAAAATGGGTGTTGCCATTAAATTTTTTAGTTTTTTCTCTCTTTATTGCAATTGGCTCAAAGCCTGTAAAGGTAACTCTGCTTGTGGGCTGCATGGGCTTTGTCCCAAGACAGAATTCTGTCAGCTTATCATTCCAGTAAAGAATTTATATTAGAATATAAGGTACAGACAGGCAAAAAGAACTTGATTTTGATGTTTCTGAAGGAAAAAAATAATTCAGATGACAAGTCATTCAGGCTAAAGAACAATGACCAGACTGAAAGGAAAAGTTTCTCCCCTGGGTAAAAGCCTAAGTTGGTGAGGATTTGCATTCAGCAGTTTCAAAGCACTTCCATTTTGGTTGGGGTTTTTTTGCATAAAAGTCTGAATGTTCTGCAGAGAGATTGAAGTCAGCATCTCACTGAGCCTTTTTCAGCAGAGATCTTTGCCACCATCTACTGAGGGGGATTTTCATTGCCAGGGAAAGCAGGAGATTGCAGCTCAAACACAGCTCTCTGCAAAGGCAGCTGCCATTCCTCCCCTCATTTCTGAACCTGAGATTGATCCATTTCCCCCTCATTTGTGGGAAAATCTCCTGACTTCTGTAATTAAAGCATTTTAACAAGAGGATGGGAGAGAGAAGAAAACAGAGGGAGACAGGGTAAAATAATTTGCCTAAGCTTTATTCCTAAATTCAGATGGAGATCCTGAGGAGACCTCAGAGCCCCTTCCAGCACCAAAAGGGGCTGCAAAAGAGCTGGAGAGGGATTTTGGGCAGGGTCAGGAGTGACAGGACACAGGGAATGGATTCCCACTGCCAGAGGGCAGGGCTGGATGGGAGATTGGGAAGGAATTGTTCCCTGTGAGGGTGGGCAGGCCCTGGCACAGGGTGCCCAGAGCAGCTTTGGCAGCCCCTGGATCCCTGAAGTGTCCAAGGCCAGGGTGCATGGGGTTTGGAGCACCTGGGACAGTGGAAAGTGTCCCTGTCCATGGCAGAAGTTGAAACTAAATGAGCTTTAAGGTCCCTTCCAACCCAAACCCTTCTGTGATTATGTAATTCTATATAATAATATAGATTATATAATTCTGTATAATTCCCACCTTCCCACCACAAGTTTCAGCAAGATCCCAGCATTTCTCCCAAACCACATCAAAGCATCTTCCAACCCAACAATGTCAGCACAGAACAGAGCCCTCTCCTCCATCAGCGCCACCTCCACAAAGCTCCTGTGCTGGGACAAGTTGTGGGACACCCTGCTTGCTTTTATTCTGCACTTTTGTGACGCTCAGGGGGATAAAAATGAGCGAGCCAAAAGTCTGGGAATTCCTCTGAGTGCACGTGGGGAAATCATCAGATCAGTACCTCAATCCCTTGGCATGGGAGAGGCATTCCATGGCATTCCATGGCATTCCATGGCATTCCATGGCATTCCATGGCATTTCCTGGCATTCCATGGCACAGCTGGCTGATAGTGATGACCAGAGCAGCACAAGGTTGACAAAGGATATAAAGAACTGTTCCCTGCACATTTCAAAACCTGTGCCACTTAGACAAAAATTGTTATTTTCTTTCACACTGACTGATTCCAGAGAGACCCTGGAGCCTGCTGGGTCCCCAAGCTGGTGAGCTCATGATACTTTTAATAATCAGCATTTATTTCCATGTGGCTTGGCTGACAGACAGACTGACAGGATTTACCTTCAGGGCAGAAAGTGCTCTGAAACTGTAACAGCAGGATGAGGGATTGGTGTGCAGGGGTGCTGGTTCTGTCTGCAGGGGCAGCACTGCTCTGTGCTAGGGCAGGATGAGAGGTGGGCTGAGAAACTGAGCTAGAAACAAACCCAGTGTTTCTACTCTTTTTGTTTTTTAGTTTATTCCCCAGGAAGCAAGATCTCTCAGCTGAGGGGTTTTGCTGGAAGGTGTTCAGAACAATGAATGGGATAATTTTATTTATTTCTTTTGGCTTTTGTATTTTGGATGCTTTAAATCAACTGGACCAGATTTCTGCCCATCACAGCCATGGCAGTGCAGCTGCTATGAGGTGGCTCAGCAGTGACAGCCACTTTGGGGGTCATGCCAGCATCCTTTGAGGGTCTTCAAGCCACCACAGACATCTGGGGGGTCAGGGGAACCCTTAGCCTGGCCACTGGGCCCCCATTTCAGACCTCACAAGAAGGGGGCTCATGAATACCCATTGCAAAGTCTGAGGGACTGTTGGAACCCTGCGTGCTGAGAATTTCAGACTTTCTGTGCTGCCAGGCACTGACCCCCAAGAGAACACTGCATTGACCTGAGGCCATGGGGAAGCTTCCAAAATGGAATGACAGAACTGGGATTGTGGGTGTGGAGTTTGAATAGAAGTGTGTAATATCACAGGGTGGGAAACTCAGAGTTTAAGAGTTTGGAATATAGTAATATTTATAAGGCAAGATGGAGGTTTTAGGGTGGAGGCTGGTCCTTCTTCTTCAACTTATTCCTCACCTTCTTCTTCAACTTCTTCTTCACCTTCTTCTTCACCTTTTCTTCACCTTCTTCCTCACCTTCTTCTTCAACTTCTTCCTCACCTCCTTCTTCAACTTCTTCCTCACCTTATTCTTTAACTTCTTCCTCACCTTCTTCTCCATGGGCTTGGGTGGTTTTGTGTGGATAAAAAATTCCACATTGTGGGAATGGGTGATTGGTTATTGGGTTAAAAGTAAAAATAATTCAGGTGTCATTTCTTAATTAGACAGTTTATCCTTAAAAGGCCGTGCAGAGAGAGAGAGATGGGGCTCCATTTTTAGTTTGTTGAACTGCTGCAGAACTCAGGGTTTGTGAGACTGTAACATGGATAAGAACTAATAAACATCTGAGTCCCAACAAGAAATACCATCTCATGCATTTAATCCTGACCCTGGCAAAAAAGAAGTTAAGACTCCACAAGGGACACTGCTGTTTTCTCCATCCTCTCTGCCTTTGTGCCCAGCCCTGCCTGCTTGAAGCAGAAAATTTCCTCTCCCCAGTTTGCTCCTTCTAATTGTCACCATTTTCAGCACGAGGGTTTTAGTGTTAATTTGATTTTCGCTTCAGTCTCGCTGTTTTCTTCTTATCCCCTGAACTCCCTAAGCTTTTCATCCTAGCAGGGCTGTTGGATGCTTTGTTTCTGCTGGTAAATCTAAATTATATTCCCTAACCCCATTTGTATGGAAGATTAGTAGCAAAGCATGCTGAGGAGAAGGGGTAAGTCAATCAATGAATTAACCTCCTGGTTGAATGCCACAACATGTGACAGGACAAATGCATCATGGTTTAGAAATGCAAATTTCAACAAGGGGGATTAGTGCAGTTTATAATGACCCAGAATGTTTGCCTTTAAAAAATGATGCCCCAGATGGATTCAGCCTCTGGAGCTCCAGCAATGTGCCTGCCACATGAAAAATGTGCTCCCACTGAGGAGTGCACACTCCGGGCTCAGTATTGATTGAAATTTATCAGCATGTTTCACAGGCTTTATTTAGTGCAGACAACTGGCTGAAAACAATATTTAGTTGCTTCCCAGGGCTGAGCAGAGAGGTGTGTGGGCAAAATTGTGCATGGGGAAAAAACCAAATCCTTCCTTCCAAGTCATAGAGAAGGGAGATCACTCCTGAGCCTGAAGGAGCAGCTCTGGCACAGGAGGTGTGATTTGTGGCATTGGGAATGTGGAGTTGGGAAATCAGCCATGGGACAGCTGGAGTCTGGGAAACTCTGCAGTTCTGCACCTGGGGGAGAGGAGCTGCTGATCCCTGGGGCACCTGGAGGAGCTTCTGGCCCATTACTGAGGGAAGAGCATCCTGTTCCTGTCCTGGCACTCCTGAAGAAGGGACACCTTAAGAGAATGATGAGTGAGGATCCAAGATTTGCTGTAAATGTCCCCATTTCCCTGGATTGGCCAGCTGGGGCCAAGAACTCTTTCGGAGGACACACAGTTCTGTATTTCCATCATAGATTGTCTCCTGGCATCTCCTTTGGCAGGCTCACACTTTTCCTTTAGCTGTGTTTAAACTGTCCCACAAGTCAACGAAACAAGAAATTACGTTGAGGGAAAACCTCCAGCTTGCAGGAAAACTCCTTTGGATTTTACTATTCATTGACTGGCACAGACTTATTTCTATTTTAAAATGGAAATTTTGTCAGTTAAATATTTCTGCAACTCAGAAAACATTGACTAAACTTATTCTTCTTCTTATAAATGGAAATCTTGTCAGTTAAATATTTCTGCAACTCAGAAAACACTGACTAAACTAAATGGAAATAAAGCACTTTATTAGAAAAGCTGCATTCAGGTTCTGCCTTAGAGTGTATGTACCTGTCCTATGTATGAGAAAAACATCAACCATCTATGGATATATCAGAGGCAAAATGTGGCAGAAAATACAAGATAAAACTTATGGTTTAGATTTAGACTGAGATGCAGCATCTGGTGATTTAATCTAAATTAAGCTTTTGGAAAAACAGAGCAGAAGGGACAATGACTTTTCTATATTTTCAAAATAATTTCATTAATCAATTAATAATACAATCGAGATTATCTCAATAATTTAGCAGCTATTTATTTCCACTACTTACAATATGGAAAATAAAAATCTGGCATCTTTCTACAGTCATATTTTCCTGTAGCAAATGCATCTGTAGTTCATACAGACTAAAGGAGGAGACAAAATTGAGATTAAAAACACAGAATAAAAAGTTAACCTTGTTATTTAACAACTTCATAATAAAGGTTCTTGCTGCTCATATGACACTCACTATTAACTATAAAATGTGTTTTAAACTGGGACCTTTCTCCTCACCTGGGCAGTGCTGCAGCGTGAGGATACTGAACTGAACTCTGCAGACACCCATGTTATGTACTCCACTCTATTTTGCAGATAGACCCTGAAGAAAGAATTTCTCACTTAAAGGGAGACTAATTATACGACCTTTGCATTTTGAGGATCCATCTGGAGAATTTTAATCACTCAGACAGCATGAATGGTTCAAGTCAGCTCTACTTACAATCAATTACAGCACATAAGCAGTTTTATCATTTGCACAAGCCAAAAACGAGGCACCTTGATGGAAAAAATGCTGTTTACATTCATACTGTAATTCACTTCAGATTCATCTTTTCCCTGATTGCAATCAGATCATCAGGATTCCAGCTGTGATCAATATATAGTAGCAGGGACAATGTTTGGACAAGCTGGGATTGAGAAGCTGTGCAAAACATCTTTTAGATCAAGAAGAAAGACTTCTATTGACTTTTGATTTAAAAAAACCAAAAAACAAACCAACATTTGGTGGGATATGAAGCACTGTGCTCTTTTACACAGCAGTCCAGAGCCATGGAACTCCCAGAGATGCTCAGTAAAATCATCCTGGTGCATCCTCAGAATTACTGTGCCTTTGGACAGAGCAGGTGGGAAAGGCAGGGAAGGAGATGGGATGCATAAAAGAGAGGCACTGAGTGGAGAAAGTGAGTTGGGATGGCCATAGAAAAGCAATGAAAGACATCAGTGCAAGTGTTCTGAAATGCTTGTGCTTCCTCAGCTCTGGGGAGGTTTTATATCTGCATTTCTCACAGTCATTAACTGCCATCAGGCTCTGGAGAAGAGCTCTGCATGTTTTTCCATTAACTTGACAGCTGAAGAGCCCAGTAAGATCACTTCTCCCCTTTCAAAATGCAAATTAGATCAGAGATAACTTGATTATCTCTGCAACTTGCAAAGATGTTTTCAGTGCAACCAAGAGGCTCTCAATCTTCACTTTGTTAGGCAGAACAAATGTGAAGTTTCTCATTAGAAGGCATCTCTTCTAGGCTTTAAATTATGTATTGCTTCTTAAAGGTTCTGCTTCATTTCCTTTTCTTTGCAAAACTTACATTTTGCTATGGAACATCACATTTTACTGCCAATTCCCATTAAAGTTAGGGCATCAAGCTACCACTGAGGATCCTGGCTGAAGAGTTTACAGGTTTCACCAGTGCTTGTCACAGTTCTTGTCAATCATCTTTATCTTCTGACACCTCACATTTGATAATATCCAGCTGCCTCAGCCATGTGGGCTGAGATTCACTGAATTTTAATGTTAAACTTATTAAAAGATATCACTGCTATGGCTGCTGCTCAACAAAGTGTTAGTGTGGGGTTTTTGTGCCACTGCTCTGTCAGTAAAGTTGTTCCTTATTAAAACACTGCAAGTGAGGATGTGTAGAAGGCAAAGAGCCTTTTACAGCACCAGAAATGCAAAGAAGGTGCATTATTTAGTTCTGGAGCAGTTCAGCAATTTTCCCTACAACACTAACTCAGCCTCCTTGTATTGGTAAAAATGAATACATTTCACTGCTCATTGTCAGAGAAGCAAATACTGACTCAGTACTGACTCACAGATAAGAAAACATTGCAAAAGGATAAATCAAATTGTTGGCATTGTTGGGAGTTTCGGACATAGAAACTCTTGCCTTGCTATTGCACTAATGATAAATATCAGTTTTAGGAAGCACAAGGCAGGTCTGTATTTCCAGACTGAATGATCTGAATATTGCAATTTGAAATTAAGCTCAGCTCAGAAATGAGAGTTATCTCACCTTTGGGGCATGGCAGATCCTTAACCTGGGCTCATGTGGTGTCTTTGCATCCCAGAGGAATCCAAGAGCAAGGAGAATGTATTCCATGATTCCTCTTGGACTTGAATCAAATCAACAGCTCATCCCTGAGCTTTTAGTAGAAGATTTTTTATATATGCATATTACCAGCTGGTTTTTGCCAGAGGTCCTTTGTTATTTTCTTTAATATCATCAGTTCAGCCACAGGAAAAAAATATTAGGAAAACATTTGGGAGATTTGATTTCAAGATTTGGTTTTCACCCCAGTATCTGAAGCTGAACAATACTATTTCCCTTAATTGCAAATCCACTTTAAGACATTCCATCACACTTTGGACAAACTGACCAGAGCCTGACAAAGAATCTCTAGCACTCCATGATTTCTCTGTTTTCTGCTTTTCTGCTGAGAACGTGAGGAGGCAGGACACAGATACCTACAGATGATCCCTGAAAATTCATATGGAGGTGATATAAAAGATTATTTCTTCACCTGGGCACTGTCCCCTTTGCTGTAAGAACTTTCCATGACACATTACAAAGCTTTTCCCAGCTCTGCTATGACATTGGTGACCTGTAGTGGCCGTGGAGCCTGAACATCTTGGCCCCTGTGGAGTCTGTGGGGTGGAAGTCTCTGGGAATACCTGGTGCCAGGTATCTGCATAAATATGGAGACACCAGCAGCAAAAATTGTGGATACTGACAGCCTGGTCAGAGAGAGCAAAAGTCAGATAAACTTTCCCAGGAATTGTTCTGGGGAGTTTTGAGAAGGCTGAGAGAAAGAATTAAAACAATCTTGCAGCTGGTGTTTTGAACAGTTGTTTTCTCATAAGATGTTTTACCAAAGGGTGTTTCCTTAATTAGCCAATCGTGTGGTGTGTTGATTAAAGGAAGAATCAGGTCCACCTCTGTCAGAACAGTGTATAAAAAGGAATGGGTTCCTAATAAAATTATTATTAGCCTCCTGAAGAGACCTGGAGTGTGTCACTCATTCATCTGTTCCTGACTCAACAGTGACAAAAAACTGGATGGGCTATTCCCTAGTACAGAGCACCAAACCTGTTCAGATTTCAGGAGATGAGCGCTTCCCCTTCCTGAACCAGCAACTTTGATTTGACCAGCTTCTGCATCCAAACCCAAAACCAGAAATTCCTGTGATAGGCTTAGGGAAATCTATAGTAGGAATAAAAAATAGCAGCACACTGCTGATGTGAAATGCATTATGGTTTTATTTCCAGAGATAGACTCTGCTATGAGTTGACAACAGCCATGAGTGAAGCCAGGAGGTGGTTAAAAGCAGCATTTATGGGATAAACATCACCCAGACCTTCTGCCCCTACTGCTGATCATGTGGGAAACACGCTGGTAGGGCTGGGGGCCTTACAGAATTTTTAATTCTATATTCCTGCATGGGGGAAAATTAAATATTTTTCTGTTGTGACAGCTGTAGAAAGTGCTTAGATGTACCCTTTAATTTCCTCCATCGATCAGCTCAGATTGTTTTTAAATGGGGATCTTAGGGGAGCCATATGCTCAGAGACATTCTCAGTACATTGCTCAGTCAAACCCAACTGCACTTGCTCCTTAGCAGGCTAATTTTTCACTGTGATGCTGATTTCTGATGGAGCTTCCCAGCAGTTGTTCATTGTGCAAGGGCCACTTCAGTGAACTCCAAGCTCATACGGCAGAAGAGCTCTTCCCACTTCCTTCTAATTGCTGCAGACCTCCCCAAATGCCAGGGATGCACACAGGTTGTGAGCAGTGACAATGCACACAGGTTCTCTGCTGCTGAGCAGATCAAAGCAGAAGATTGTTGTGACGTGCTGTATTCATTATCTGAAGGAGTCTTTGTCACCAGACTCATAAACGTGGCTGGATCTGCCTTTAGCTCCCAGAGGGACAATGGGTCCTTCTCACCCCTCTGAACACTCAAAGTCTGTGAGCTCTCCCTGATAATGGGAAAAATGCTAAAGATAGATTCTGAAAATGTTAGGCTTTGTGTTTTCTCACATCACTGCACCTGCATAAGCAGTATGATAAATGATATAATTGTTAGATGTGATGATTGTTTAGTAATTAAATATAATTATTATATAATCATAGGAAGAATCATGAGAAACTATGTTGGAAACTTAGGGGGCTATGCTTAGCTGAAATCTATGTATGCAATAGAACAATATAAGTTTAATAATTAACATGAAAGTTATATAACGATAGAATATAAAAACCCGTTCCTCTCGAATGTATGGTGAAATCAGATTTGAGGTGAAAACACCCCTGATTTCCAGAGCTCTTAATAAAAGCACCAACATCTGATCATTTCGTGGTTATATGTTTCCAAACGCTAACACCCCCCACCTTCCCCTTTAATCTGTAAGGTTTTCTCAGTGGGATTCAAGCTTTGCAGAATTCAGAATTTGAAGATCCTGCCTCAGATCCCTTTGTGTGTGAAGAGCTGCACCTTTTTTTTTTTTTTATTTCCAAAAGGAGCAGTTAGCTCTGAGAAGTTGCTGGCACTGAAATGCCCACAGTTGTTATGAGAGATAAATACTCACAAATGCCCATTTTTCTTTTTTTTTTTTCCCTGCCCAGCCTTTTATTGCTCATGAAGGAGGCCCTGGAAACAAAAGGAGCGTTAATTGAGATAAAATGATTAAAATTAGATAAGGATGAAGATTTTTACAGTGAAGGTGGTGAGGCTCTGGAGCAGCTTCCCTCATCCCTGGAAACATTTGGGTTGGATGGGGCTCTGAACAGCCTGGTCTGGTGGAAGGAGGGTGAAAACAAGATCATCATTCAGGTTCCTTCCAGTGCAAACCACTCTGTGATTCCATAACCTGTTCATTTTCAGGGATGTGCAGTTGGACCCTATTCCCTGGGCTTTTTTTCATGAAAAGGAACAGGTTTCTGCATGAGGCTCAGCCCAGTGCCTGGGGGCTAAAAGGTGGCATCACCTCCAAGGAAGAGGAGAAAGAATCGTTTTCAAGGCTGATGGAAATGCCAGCACTGGGCATTGCATAAATATCACCTGCTGCTTTCTGGGTGTGTAAATCAAGACAGGATCCATTCTGAGTAAGAGATAAAATGTTATAAAGTGCTGTACCTGGAGGGAAAAAAGGCAAGAATTCTGTTTCTTTTGCTGTCTGCAGCCTGTAGTAACAGCCCCCAGCATGGGAGATATTTTATAGAACAACATCTGGTTACAGAGTGCAAACAAACCAACAATTTACACAGGGGCATATGAAAAGGTTTGACATACGGTATTTATTTATGAAATTCAAAGAGCTGCCTGTATTCAGTTTACATTCAAATATTCCCCATGTCCCACAAAGAGACCCCACGTGTGGGCTGAAATAATTTCTCTGTATTCACTCATGATGCTGAGCTAAGTAACCTCTAATTGGCAGACTCAGATTATACAGACATGAATCTCAATTTTCCCCATAGAATAGATGGATACAGCAATGTTTTCTACAATAAATATCAGCAACAAATTCAGAACTGAGAAAAAAAAATCGCTTGATAAAATGTGAAAATTCTGTGGACAGCATTTGCATCAAAACAAATTTCTAGAATACCAACATAAAAAATGCAAGAATTAAAATCATATTGACCACCCAATCCTCAACTTTTAACATTTCTTACAGGGGAATAAGAAGCTTTAAATTTGGAATGGATTGCTAAGATAATCCATTTTGATCTACTACATAATACCGGCTAGAAGGAGTGTTTTATTAGGTTATTTCTACAGCAAAATTCACTTTTAAAGACACTCTCACTTCTCTATCACATCTGTCAGCAGTTGAGTTGTTCCAATAAAGTTTAGCCTTGCTGTTTAAATTCACAGCTCATTTCTGTTCTGCTTTTAATTTGTTTTATCAACTGGTCTCAGCTACTAGGGCTGACAATTCCATCATTTGCTGAGCCAAAAGAGCCCTCTGCTGTTGGAGACCTACTTCCACCCAGGGGACTTCTAACCCACAGCCAAGAGTCCAGTTGCATGGTGCAGAAAAACAAGTTTTTAAGCTTTTGGAAGGCAGAATTTCTTATGCTGGCAGCCTTCTTGTAGCTGTGTTCTGAAACATTTCTAAAAGCTGCCAAGAGGTGTGTGGGTTGGCATTGCAAACACTGGCATTTCAGCTGTGGTGGGATTCAAAAATACCTTCTCCCCTATTTCTCTTCTTCAAACTTTTGAAGTCTCAGATTTCACCTGGAACTCGTTGTTCTTCAAACCAGTATTGAGAAAAATGGCTCAAGTTGAGATGTTTTGTTTGGTGAGAACCAGGCAGCCACAAGGTGTGGATTTGACACTCAGAGAGAAGGTCAATTCTGTGGTGTGTTGGTTCTGTTTTGGACTGTGTGTCACAGCATCACCATTCAGAGCAGGAGAAGAACATGAATTTTAAAAATGTAAAATTACAGTGCCTGCAAATGCCACCAAAACTAGAAACAGTCCAAAGGCTGAAGCTTTCTGATTGATTTTCATAGCTCTTATTAAAAGTGTGTGAACAGACCTTTAACCAAAGCTCTGCTACTGCAAAGTGGAAGCAATGTGCTGGTTGAAACTCCTGGTTTCTGTGATGCCTTGTTCAGGCTGCCCTAGAACAGAGGCTGGGCAGAGCTACAGAATAAAGCAGGGATTTATTCAAAGGATCTCCTCCATGGATCCACCTTGGGCAGCTCAAGAGCCCAGCCAGGGCTGCACCCAAGATGAACCAAAATGGCCCCAAAATGCACGAGCGGGCACAGGGTCTGTCACTGGGATCAGTTCTGCTCCATTTGCACCTTGCAGTTCATTGTCCCATTCCAGCTTTAGCCCCTGCAGTCCCACCCTGCTTGTTTTTCTCTCTCCAGCCCACGGGGTTTGTGCTCTTGGGCTGAGATTTGGGTCATTTGTCCTTGGTGCCCAGCTGGAGCAGGAATTGTTTTGTCTCCCTGCTCTGTGCACAGAGCTCACCATCCCCTGATGTGAAGCTCAGACCCCCACACTAAAGCAGCACAGAATGTGAAACATAGAAAAGGTAAACCTGAGGCATCATCTGTTCTGTGAACATTGGCTGTGAGGGTTTTTTCTATTCTGGCTGCTGCTCCCGTCACCCTGATGGACCTGGATTCCCATGGGCTTTTCCTGGTGCAGCTCAGTCCTGCAGAGAAATCCATAGTGAAGCAACAAGGATCTTTCCAGGTGGACACAGGGAGTGTCCCTTGACTAGCACAGACATTTAGGGGCACCTCAAGAAAGAAAAGGAAGGAGTGGACAGGGCAAGCTGGCTGTAGACACGTCATTAAAGACAGTCCTTGGAGAGTAAATTCACTTTGTGGAAGCCAGGACTGGGTCATCTCTTCCAGCCAGAATGAAATGCTGGTTTTGTCTGCACCAGATTTACAATTTACAGCTGCACGTGCTCCACCCTGGCAGGATCAGCTCAAACCAGCAGGCCCAGAGCACTCAGCTGTGGCAGCAGTGATGGGGCTCAGCATGAGCCACCTTGGGGGCTGGAGAAATGAGCAGGGATGGTCCTGGCAGCTGCTTTTTTTATTTATTATAATGAACATTTCTCTGCAACCTCTTGTAAATGGAACCTTGGAAATGGAGACATCTTCAAGACATCTTGAAGAAGCTAAAAGTAAATAGGCTCCCCTGAGACAGAGGCTGACCTTGGCTCTGCCACTGTCACCAGCGGCATTGCAGAAATCTCTTTAGAGATCTCTAAAAATCTCTAAATTTTTAAAGAGATTTCTAAACCTCTAAAAAATTTCTAAAAGTGGACTCTACTTTAGAGGGCCTCCTGCACTGATTGATGCCCAGCTGATCTGAACCTAATCACCAGACCCCTCTCACCTTTTGGTGATGCTCAAAGGAGATTCCAGAATCATAATCTCTTGGCCCATGTTGATTGCAGCCATGTAATTAGTTTTATTAGTGCTCTGGATGTGGTTACCAAATCCCAGTTTGATTCTCTAATTAGCCTGTTTTGTTAATTAATTAGGTTTTTATATCCATACTGTGAGGGTGTTTTCTCTAATAAACTTTTGTTTCAAATGGCCTGGCTCATTGGATTTTGATGGAGAATATGGAGAATTTAAATTACTGCTACAGATTCCCTCTCCCATACTCTGAATTTTATGAAATACAGATTATTGACGCTCTGGGTGAGGGACAGTCCATAGCTTGAACTGATTTGTTAACAGCCAATACAGAATTTATGTGGGCAGACACATCATAAGCAGCTCAGCCACCATAAAACATTATTAATTTTAAATCTTATTGCAAGGGGTTATTATGTAGTGTATATTGTAGTTTTGTTCTGATTTTGAGACAGATTTTGGCTCCATATTTGAACACAGCTACTGCTTAGTGTCTGCACAATGATGCCCATGGATTTTAGGGAAAATCAGGATCAGTGAGGCAAATGCCCCTGGAAATCTCCCAGTCACCCCTGCCCACATGGTGAACCCCCAATAACATACAAAGAGAAGAAAGACGAGTGAAAAAAAGGAAAAAAAATAGATCACAAAATGAAGGAAATGATGGAAACCCAGAGGCCCTCAAAGCAAACAGGGAATCACCCCCTCCTGCAGCTCCTCTCCCAAGGAGATGCTCCCTGGGCTCACTCACTGCCCGTCTGGGGGATACAGGAACATTTGTCTGGGCACCTGAAAATTCCATTTACAGCTTAAACTAACCCATCCTCTCTGGGCTTGTCACAGGATACATGCTGGGGGGATCTGGAGACTCAAACAGGTCTGGGCAGGAGGGATGGCTTTTAGAATTAATATCAGTACAAGCCAGAAGCAAGAAACTCCCTGAGAGAGCATCTGTCTGTCCAGAGAGGGACACTCACACCCTCCTCCTAATTTAGGGTCATAATTTGTACTGAGCTCATTTGCATGTTATACTTAAAGGTCAGCTTGGCTGCTGCTGCTGTTTATTTGGTAATATGACCTGCATTTATTTAGAGATGAAACAGGAGCAATTTGAGCTAATCTGTTCTGACCACTATCATGCAAATAGAAGTGGTAATCATTAACTACCCAGAGCCACACAGAGAGAAGAGTTAATTAATTGTAGGCACACACATGTATTAACCTTTTATTTAAAAAAAGCTGCATGATGACATCAGCCCTCGAGAATGTCAACAGACATTTTAAAAAGTTTCTGCTGCTTTTGTCCAAGAGCATTCAGCTCCCCAGAGCTTCTGGAAAGGGAGTTAAATATCCAATTATAACAATTTTTACCATCCAGATCATGAGCCTATTCTTCAGAATTAGCCTGAATTAATGAAAAGTGTGGAGAAAGGAGAAGTTACACATCATTACCAGCTGCATGTTTTTTCTGGACAAACCCAAATCCCACACCTCAGTTTTAAACCCTCATTAGCAGCATTTGCAGAGGAGTTGAGGCTGCTCCACAGCCAGCAGCACAGCTCCTGCTGCATCTCTTCCTGGTGCTTTCTGGGCAATCCCTCTGACATCCCAAAGGACACAGGGGGTCATAGCCAGTACCACCAAAAAATCAGCACTGACACAGCCAGCTATGAGAAATCCACAAATCCGCTTGGGGTACCAGCCCTAAATTCAGGAACTGTGGAGCCTTTTTGAAAAGTAACTAATCTTCTACCTTGCTTTAAAAACATAGCCACCTATCACATTTGCTATATGCAGAAATTGGTATTTAGAGTATAACTCAAATTTTTGCACTTCAGATTTCTCCATGAGGGAAATGTCATAATTTCAGTGAAAGGTATAAACATTTTTTTTGCCTCATTTTCTTTGGACAGTACCTTTTTATTTGAATCAACTATAAATATAACTGGCATTTTAGGTGTTCTTTTAATTTTTTCCCTTTTGTTGCAAAGGAAAACCATGATTATGGTCTATCAGCAGTTTAACCAGGAAATTTGCAGAGATGAGACCTCAAAAGCTGCCTTAGCAGGAGGGAGGCTCTTACATTCCCTTTTGTAAATGTGCTTGTAAAACTTATTGAGAGTTTCCAGGTTGTAGGTTTTTCAAGAAATTACAAAACAGAGTGAGTGCAGGTGACACTATTGGAAAGATGCCAAGAATTTTCCTATCTTCTTCTCATTAGGATGGTGGAGCACCATTTATAATCAACTTATTATTGATTACTCTAAATATAAATTTTAAAAACCCCAACAAAACCGCAATTATCTGTGTTCAATATACAAATGCGCACGAAAGTGCAAGTGAATAATGCTGATAGGTCTCCTCAGCTGCATAAAAATGGAGAATAAATGGAGGAAGTGAGTTTCAGAAAGTTTAAGCAACATGGGCAGAGTTCAGAGCAACAGTCAGAGCTCTGCTATTCCTCAGCTTTCTGTGCTCATGGTTGGACCTTGTGTTGTTGTAGTGCAAAGAAAGGAAAATATGCAAGGAGCTGTCCTGTGCCTGGGGGAAAGGGAGTAACTTATGGAAAATGAAACTTTTCATCTCTTTTGAGCCCTAAATCTGATGTTTAAGAGTGCAGTATTGCTGCTTATCTGTTGAAAGATGAACTCGCATTTTGGTTCTCCAGAATGAACAGTTTCTAATATTTTATAGAAGCGCAACACTGTCCACTCTGAAGAGCCCATGATCACAACTGTGCCATTTTAAACTCTTCTTTGTAGCACAGATATTTATTTTCTGAAAAGGAACTGAAAGAGACTGACAGAGCAAGAAGAAATGTCTGTCTGTAAAGGCAGTGTTGCCTCAATAGATGGATGTTTGGGCTGATAATGAAACCTCTGGGGTTTGTAGAAAACCTCCTATTTTTGTAGAAAAGCAGCTATTGGAAAAGCTGGCACTGAGAACACCAATGGAACCAGGGGCCACACGAAACCAAGGCACAGGCATGGAGGCCCAAGCTGCAGAACAACTGGGTTGTCTGGAAGGGAATGGAGACAGAAATCAATTCCCTTCCAGAAATCCAATCCAATCCAGAATTCCAAAGGGAATTACAAATTGTGGTGGCCTGAGGGAAGCTTTTTGGGGCTGCTGGAGGCCGGAGCTGGCCGCAGGCCCCAGCACCGCGGGGCAGGGCCGCTGCTGCTGCTACCACCGTGAGGAGCAGCGCTCTGTAAACAGCGTCTCATTAGAGCTCCCTGAACGGAAAATGCCTGGGAATCAGAGCTTGCTGCTGCTACCACCAGCTGGAGTGACGTTTTAGAGCTGGAGTGATGTTTTAGAGCTGGGAGAGGTGTTTGCAGCCAGCAGATTTCACGTTCCCCACAGGGCATGGGAGGGATGAGGTCGGGGTTGGGTTTGGCCTGGCTCGTGGTGCTGCCTCTTGATACCTTGAGTTTTCACTTTTTATTTTTTTCAATTCTGTGCTGCTTTGGTGTGTGGGTCTGGGTTTCATATCAGGGGATGGTGAGCTCTGTGCACAGAGCAGGGAGACAAAACAATTCCTGCTCCAGCTGGGCACCAAGGACAAATGACCCAAATCTCAGCCCAAGAGCACAAACACCGTGGGCTGGAGAGAGAAAAACAAGCAGGGTGGGACTGCAGGGGCTAAAGCTGGAATGGGACAATGAACTGCAAGGTGCAAATGGAGCAGAACTTATAAAAATGTGGGATCTCGTGACCAAGCCCTCTTTGGCTTCCATCCTGGAGCCATCTGGGCAGAGCCATGACTGTGGCCTATGAAGGCTCTTCAATAAATATTCCCTTTATTCCCCTTAACTCCATCTAGCCTCTGCTCCAGCTGCTTAAGGCATCACTCTACTGTGGCTGAGGCAGGTGAGTGAATGCTGGGCTGTTCCTGCAGCAGGAAGGGCAGAAATGCTAAAAAGAATTGAAATACAGGAAGTTGGAATCTTAGAAATTGCAAGGATTTCTTTTTTCCCCCAGTTTAATTTTATCTGTGGAATTTGGCTGTCTGTCTGGAATTTACTGTGTCTTGCTTTGCCTTTTGCTACCCTACTGGCTTGTTTTAAGCTTCTGGTGTTTTCCAGAGTATTTTAAACATTGCCTTTTAAGTTTTGTTTTTTTTCTTTTTGTGGCCGTCTTAAACAAGTAGGCAGGAGGAATTTGCACATGATTGGGCAAAATAGCAAGAAATAAATATTTTCCATTGCAATTACAAGGTTGGTCTCCTCCTGTAAATTATTTATGGAAAAATACACTTAATGCCATTACCCAGATTTTCCAAGATAAAGGAAGATGAAGCTAAGGTTGCTGCACTGTAATCCATTAGTCTGCTATGTGTGATGGATCACAGTCAGAAGCAAACCATGTAGAAAAAAGCTGTAAGTGATCCTTCAGCTGGACTTTTGGAGCTTATTTTCCACTACCAAGGTGTGGATACTTCTGGTAGAGCAGAAGAAAACTTTCTAGGCACATAGCATCCTTTCCTCCCTGCTGTGTTACCGGGATGGAAGTTTCCTTCTCCCTTTGCACTTGGGGTGAATATATGTGATTCATGTGCCTCTACTTTGCACTTGGGTGAATATATGTGATTTAAATCAAATGTGCCTCTAAAGCTCCATTCCAAGTGGTGATGTGCTGCCTACATGTCTGGAAAAAAAGGAAGAGATTTTGGCATTCACTCAGGAAGAGCTTTTGGCATTCTGCCCTCCTGCCCAGCCTGTCAGCCTTGGGAGGGCTGTGCAAATCACACACCAGAGGTGTTGGTGCAGTACTTAAAGGAGGCTTATAAAAAAGACAAAAAGTGACTTTTTACAAGGAAAGGACAAGGGGAACAGTTTCAAACTGACAGAGGGAAGATTTAGATGAGGTGTTATGAAGGAATTGTTCCCTGTGAGGGTGTAAGGCCCTGGCACAGGGTGCCCAGAGCAGCTGTGGCTGCCCCTGGATCCCTGGCAGTGCCCAAGGCCAGGCTGGACACTGGGGCTGGGAGCAGCCTGGGGTAGTAGAAGGTGTCCCTGCCCATAGCAGGGGATGGAATGTAATGATTTTTGAGGTCCCTTCCAACCCAAACCATTCCATAGATTCTATGATTCTTCTCTAGGGACTCAATGCCTAGGGCTGCTCATCACTCTGAGTTCAGTTTTTCTTCACATCTCCAGTTCCCCTGTCCTGATTGAGTACCTTTGGCTCCCTTCCACATCCTCAAATTGTCATTTTTGCAAGAGAATTCCTGTGCTCGGCTTGGTCTGCAGCTGTCTGTATGTTGAGAAATCAGCTAGCTAAAGAAAAGAGAAAATTGTTAAATTCACCAACGCAGTTTTCCATCCCTGGGGTTATTAACTTGGCTGTGTTTTTACTATTCAGCCAATTTTCTTACCATGTGAAGGGAATTTATTTGCCATCTTGATTTTTTCCATTCAGTTCAAATGAAATCCATCAGGAATTGCAGCATCACTAGAGATGAGGGCACTGCAGATGGACAGACTTCTGGGAAAATGAGCAGACAGACAGCTTGGTGACAGGACAGCACAATGGGACAAACATTTCCAAAGAAACTACTAAATCAATTATCTTCCATGGAGCTTGAGGGAGGAAAAAATGAAAAAAATGATGCTTCTGTAACAGTTTGGATTTGCTGGAGGTGATCCAGATATATAGGAAGGGCGTGGCATTTTTGTTAAGACCAGTTTTCAAGGGACTGTTCACAAGTGACTTCTAAAATTTATAACATTTTGACCTCATGTGACTGTAATCTCATCTAAAATACATGAAAAGTACCCTTAAAACCTAAAACTGTCACTGAGCATTAAATAACCAAAATTTGTGAGCCCATAATGGAGTTCTCTGGAGAAAGAGGAGCCACATTTTCATTTTTCCTCATTTGCTGGCAGAGGCCTTTGTTAACACTCCCTGAAAATGCCTCTTGTGAGGCTCCAGATCTTGGGAGTTTCTGCTGGGATTTTGTCTGAAGTGAATAAAACACAGATGATGAATGCATTTGAAAATGCCTGGTTATATTTAGAAAACACATCCTATTTGTTACAGCTCCAAGCCACCCGTGAAACGAGATGGGGAAGATAATTTTGGAATGGTGTTGGCCTGCACAAACACCAGGCCAACCTCAGGCTCAGCTCTGCAGATGTCTGTTTGGGATACTGAAGGACAGGGTCGACTGAAGAGGTGTTTAAAAGGTGTTTATTGCAAAATCAGTCTCATGGAAGGGTGAGACTGTAAGGTTGTCAGATCCAAAGCCATCACATTTGAAGCCTTGCATCACAAGCCATTATAATTCTAGTCACAATGTCTTTTATAAATTTCTTACCCAATCAGCTACTTCCACAAAGCTCGTTGGCATCTTCATAACCAATTGCTCATTGCTATATTTTACACATTTACCACAGTGTGCCTTTTTCTATCCAATCATCTAACTCTACAGAAACTTATTGCTGTATCCTCTACTTTTTATCAACTCTAAGTTCTATTGTTAAACCCTAAAATCTTCCATCTTGCTTAACATACTTGTTCACTTATATGAGGCCTATATCTAATTGCATAAAGCATATTTCTGCTTAAACTACAAATCTTTATTCTTATTTTGTGTCTGTTTCACTATTCTATTCTAAAGATCCAAGCCTTCTCCAAGGCCTTAGGTCAAACATCTCCATCTCTGAGCTTGTAGCTCGAGGCCTTGGGAGCTCTCAGTGTTTGCATTTATGTCCACAGATGTCCCACTCCCCAGGCTGCCAGCCTTGCAGGAGTTCTGCTGATCTCATTCCCAAACCACTGCAGGTCTGAAATCTCCCATCATGTGGAGCTCTGAGCCTGTGGTCACTCAGAAACAGAGAGGAGCCATAAAGCAGGACACAACCCCAAGCATGGGGGAGGTCTCCTTAGCAAGATTTGTGTGGAAATCTGGGAAAGTGGCACTGGGAGCCTCCTTGACTCCATCACCCCTCACCATGTGGAGGAGAACCTTGGCCCTTGCTCAGCCCCTGGGCTCAGCCTCTCCCCTGACACACTATGCTGAATATCATGAAATACCAATAAGAGGAGGCCCTTCCCAGGGCAAATGTGTAGGGACCATGGGAAGGAGAGAAAGAGAAGATCATAAGAAGCAAAAGCACATAACAGCATCCCTAAAATGCCAAGAAAATGCTGAACTTGCTTCCTGCCAGTTTTGTTATCAATCCAGTTATGGCAATAAATAGGGAATAAGGACCTCCCTTGTCTAGGTGCTGATCAAAGCAACCAGCAGATCTTCTTCCTTTTAGTCACAAGTGGTTTCCTTTCAAAAATATTATCATTATTTCTGAGATAAAACCATTTAAGTCCTGATGGATGGTTCTGGAAATTACTCCCCACTCTGCTGACAAGCTTATCTGGCCTCAAGTGAGGCCGAGGTGTTTTGCTTGGACTGAGTTTGCCATAACCAGTAGGAAGCAAACAAAACCATATCTGAACTGCACTGTGGGATGCATTTGGCTAAATTTCAGTACTTCCAAAACCAAATTCAGTAACCTAAATGATAATGACACTCTTTAGGGTAAAACTGTTAGACTCAATGGTATCCCTAGCACTGCTGATCCCATTAATGAATGGGATATATAACCCCTCTGTGAGAAATAAACTCTGTCCTAGAAATCTTATAGTTTAAACATATAAAGAAGGTTTAGAAAGGGACATGCTGATATCACAAAAATCTCTTTCAACCTAAGCTGTTCTATGATTTTTGGAAACAAAATTACTTTGGATAAATGTTAAAATGCAAGGTAATTTTTATATCCTGCTTTTTTTGGCAAAATTAGTGTGAAGCCCTGTGTGGAAAAATATATCAGTACTTTTCAAACAGTGAAACTTTACAATTTATGTTATGCCACCTATTAGCAAGAATCTGCATAGCATCAAAACTTTACTATGCCTTTAAATCCTATCATTTCACCTCTCAAATAGCCTTGTCCAGCATGCTGGCACAAGCCCTTTTTTAATGGCTACAAGTTGAGTTCAAACAAGTTTATTACACAGCTGTGAAATTATATTGGCATATCTGGTAATGTAAGTCTGACATGAATCTCTGTGTGACAAGTGAAAACTCATTTCATTGCTTTCCTTTCACATTAATTCTTGCATTTTCACTGTTTTCATAAGTGAATGAACTGTGGAAGGTACCTACAGTATATTGTCAAAAATGTGTGATTATGAAGATAAAATTAGATCTTCAAATATTGGCTTTAAACATCACTAAATTAATCAGTCTGGGGTTGGAATTAAGCTATGCAGGGACATTGTTATCATATGAAAATGTTGCATTACATTAAATATTTCTTCACCCAAAGTAATCCCAGCCATGAATACTGCTTGTACCTGAAAGAATAATTCCTGGCTCTTCTATCTTTAAATACAGAATTTTAAGGATTGCTTTCCAGTGATGTGTTTGCCAGCTCCATCACATTGAGCATAACAAATATTTCTACATTTATGTGCCATCTTCAATTCCCTCTGGACTTTCATCCACGACTTCTCAGGATACACTTAGGCTGTGGATATTGAAGGAATCCCAGGAAAAAATGACCTTTCAGACAAGCTGCACACTGCATTTCCCTGCTGCTGCCTGGGATGTGTTAAACATGCTGCTCACACTCCACATGGCACATGTGCAGCAATTTCAGTCCAGGAAATACCAGACTGAAATGTGAGAGTCGTTACTTTTTGGGATTCAGCTGTTGGCAGGTAGATGATGTCCATGGGGACTTGCTGGAAGTGGCTGTTTTCATCCAAGTGAACCAAAAAGGGACGTTCCAGACAGGCTGGGAGCACAGCAGGGGAATTTCATCCCATTTTCTCCAACTGTTCCACATAACCACTGTCATCCACTCATCTCTGTTGTCTCAGTGCTGTCTCGGTTTTACAGTTAAAATAAAATTTACACATCCAACTTGCCCATTTTTGGACAATGTAGACAACTCTAAACCATTGACCAGGGCAGAACTACAGTCTTTCCAATGCTGATGAATCAACAAAATACTAATAGTATTAGAAAAAAATAAAATATTAGTTCTCCTTTTTGTAGTGCTAATATTTTTTATCCCAAGGCTGCCTCTCCACTCCCTTTCCTAGAGATAATCCTGCTGGCTTTGGTCCAGCAGTGGCTGCCAAATGCCAATGGGCAATGAGTTGTTAACACGAAATCTACAGACATTCTGGGGCATGAAGAAATGTAGTTACCATGATCATAATAATAAAAAAACCCCAAAAAACTATTACGTTATTTGCAAAAAATGCTAGAAATTCCTTTTCTGGCTTTGTTTATGTCACTGGTTAACTTTGCCTTTCTTAAAATTCTGGTTTTTCTCATGTGTTCAGCACAGAAGGAAAAAAGTAAAGAAAACTCTGGGAAAGTGTAGGTAGAGAATTTTCATTTCTCCAGCAGAATGGGGCTGATGCAGATGGATCTGATGTAAATATCCCCAAATAATGATGATGGTGGGTGCAGCCTCTGCTTGGCATTCACAGCATTTGTACCATGAACTGATCCATCACTTTGAGATGCTCAAAACAGGAAAATCCCACAATTCCATTTCTGGCTTGGAAAAGTGTTCATATAGTGAAAATGATATCACAGCACGAGGAAGTATGAGAGAACAAGGAACTTTTGTTTCCATGGCAATCTGAGATCCTTCTCCAGACACCAGCACAAAGGCAATATGCTGAATGATTATCTGAAGGTCATGTTGTTCTTAGGAGAAAAAGTTAGGGAGAATGCACTGGGATAAATTCCCCAGCCAGGATGCACACTGCATTTCTAACCAGTTCAAATAAACAACTGCTGAAGGAAATAATTGCCTTCATTAATGGCATCAGTTTATTTTAAAATCTGTTTGCCCAAAGGGGACAGCAGCCTGCTCAGGAGGATATTTTGTACCATTATTTGACATGTTCAGAGACAAATGTTGAGATTCTGGGTATATTTGGCATCCCTCACCTAGTAAAATAATTATATTCCCTTTAAAGTTAAATGTGTCTTAAAACTGAGCAAAATGTCTCCATGTAAGAGCTTGTTCATGTTTCCAGTCATTTTTATCTGTGGTAAGAACAACTTTTTTAAGGATCTGCCTTATCAACAAGTGCAAGCAGGGCTTTAAATGCCAGGATACTCAGGGTGAGCAGGTGAGCAGAACCTCAGTAGCTGTCTCTGATACATGTGTAAGAAACAGGCATCAAAAAGCCACATAAATGTTCAATGCAGTTTCCTTTGTATTTCCCAGTGTCTTTTTTAGGTTTCCATTTCCTCTGAGATGGTTTGACCTTGTTGACAGCAGGGGTAAATGCTTTATGCAGCAAAGAAAATGACTTTAGAAAGTGTAATTCTCTTTTCTTGCTCCATTCTGTGCTTCATGATTTACTACAGAGCTGAAGTACAAAGGAACAGAAACTTCACTGGTGTTCAGGGGGAAAGTTATTTTTAGAGTCATTTTGTTGCCAAAGCATATAGAAACCTTATGTGCTACCTCAGAATGTTACCCTGGAATGGCAAGGAAAACAGAGATGCCTGTTTTTTGTCTTTTTTTTTTTTCCCAACCACGAAGCTTTGCTCCAACTGAAAACTGATTTTCCAAATGAGAAGTTGCAGGAGTCACTGAGCTGTTTGAGTTAAACCTAAATGTGTGGTCAGTGATTGTGGGGTATAAATACAAATCAAGATCCTCAGCAAGGACTGTGCTTACAGGTACAACTTCACTTTCTCCACAGTGAAAAGCATTCCTGAATCTGCACTTTCCAGAGTCATTTAGATTGGAAAAAGATATCTAAGATCATTAAGTCTATCCATTAACCTGCTACCCCACACAGGTCCCCACATGCCACATCCACAAAGTTTTTAAATCATTCCAGGGATGGGGACTTCACCACTGCTGTGGGCAGCTCCAAAGCTTGATCACCTTTTCCATGATGAAACCTCCCCTAATATCCACTCTAAACCTCCCCTGGCAGGGCCAAGGAAGAGCTGGGAGTGCCTCTTTTTTTCCAGAGGTGTTGTTGAAATTAGCCCAGCTTAGGGAGCAAATCATCATCTTCCAAATCAATCCTTCTTGGGAGCAGGGGGGAAACCCTGCATGTTGTGTCTCCCTGCAGCAGGACAAACATTTGAAGCAAAGTGTGGAATGACTTCTACACTCTCACTGGCATCATTTCAGGGAGGGAGGGTGATGCTAGTTACAGTTGTTTTCTACACAAATCTCAGTTTGCTTTATCTCCTTCCACATCAACACAGGTTTTTATAAGCTATTGTGATGTTTCCCAAGGAAAAGAAAAGAAAAAAGCCCTTAGGCCCAAAACATCTGAGCCCTCAGTGATCTTAATACTTCTGGGCCACTCTTAGAAGAAAAACCTCCTTTCCTGTAAGTTGTTTCTAGGATGCTGACAGATAAAAAAACATTTTATGGTGAAGTAGATCAAAATTGTGCCTAGAGACAGACTTTTGTGTGGTCTCAGCTGGCTGAATTCATGCACATCCCAAAAAGAGAGGTGGGTGTGGAAGGGGAAGCAGTGAATCCATACCCACACCCACAGAAAGTATTAAAACCCTAAAAAAGAAATACAGGGGAGCTGGTTATTTGCACAGGTTGATACCCAGGATATTTGCACAGCTCAATACCCAATAGGTATTGATGAATTAATCTTTCTGAAGGGTAATTAGAGAGAAAAGTGGAAATTATTCGTGGTAATTGCAGGAGGAGCAGAAGTGGGTTTAGTGCTGCCTAATGTCCTGCAAAGTTCTTCCCAGTGGAATGCAAAATTTCCCCAAATCACATTCCTCAGTCTTTAATTAAAGTACACTCAACTTTGTATTTTATGAAAATGCTTCTTGTTATCCTTGCAAATGTAAATACTTGTCTCTCTGTCCGTCTTTAAACACTGCAGCAAGTTAAATAATGATCTGCAGCTAAAGCTCCTTTAGTTACCAAACAGCCAACTCCTTACTGACGTCATGGAAAAGTTTATTTTTCTACTACTTCTTTAGGTATGTGAATATTCATAATGTTTTCAGAAGACTGGCTGTGCTGCAAATGGCAGCAAAATTAAACACATTTTCTGGAGCTTGTGCTCCGCCCTCAGAAATTTTGACCAAGGAGGGAGAGGGCTCTGGAAAGGGAAAATGAAGTCAGAATATTTGTGAAATCACTAGGAGGGGATTTCCAGGATATGCAGCCTGCTCCCACACTGCTCCCAGAGGCAGAGGGGACAAAGCTATCTATTACAGATAAAAGGGCCTGAAAGTTTGATGGGAAGCAGCTTTTCAGCAAATGAAGTTTATTTATGTATATATATAAAATTCAGCAAAGCAGTGAAAAAGAAAAGTACATTTTATTCCTGTCTTAAAAAACAAAAATTCCTATATTTAAAACAGAAAGGTGCATAGTTTTCAGATCTAAAGGAAAAAAAAAAGTTCAGTATACAAGTTCAGTATAAAAGTACAGCTGCATTTTTATAAAAGGCAGGACAACAGACACAACAAAATCACTACATTCCTTTTGGGATAGCAACTGAGAAAGCAAGGATGATCATTGAATATATGGGACAGGATCACCCACAGCCTGGAAACCAAATATATCAAAAGATACAGGTACCAAGATATGAAATGATGTTTATTATGGTATTGAAATGATGAGAAACACACCAAAAATACGAGCACAAAGCCAGCATGAAGACTGGGGTAACAGATGTAATGCTTTCTCCCAGCTGACTGGACCGTGGCAAGAAATACAATCTACATGATGAAAATATAAGCTGGTATTTTCAACACAGGAGTAAGAATTCATATTCCATGTGAGCCAACTGTTGCACATTTCCTTCAGCACTGAAGGTTATTTTAGAGGTATGAAAAAGATGAAAGATAAGATTTTGCTCTCAGACAAATTGATTTCATTAACGAGACCGGCTTGCGTGTGTGTAGCACAAAACATCCTGGCCTGCTGGGAAGATGTTTCAGGGGGACCAAATATCAGGATTATCCCAAAAAAAGTGAGAAAAAGGGCCACAGATGAACCATGCTCTTCCTGGTTTTCAGCTGGGCAGAATCCAGGGAGCTGCCAAGTACTCCAGGAGAAGCCGCTTATAACTTGGCACGTGATACGTGTTGAGTTGTATTAGTTATAAATATAGTTATTTAATACAGATATTAGTTACAGATATAGTTGTATTAGTTATAGATAACTTGCTGCAAGTTGCTATAAAATAATAAGCTTCTTAAGATTAAATAATAAGCTTATTATTTTCTTTGAAAAAGTGGACAGAAAACAGCACAGAACTTTTCCTGTGAGTCTTTCCATATTTCTGCTCATTAATCCTGAATCAGATTTTTTTCCTTTCCAATTAGGAAGTGGAAAAATGCAGTGTATAAGTGTATCTAAAGCTATATGACTTCAAGTATGTTATTTAAACAATAAACCAGAAGTTACTATAAAGAAATATAGCCATATATACATAAACTATGCTAACCATATATATAACATATATAACCATATATATGTTAAATTACATATATATAATTATATATAAAAAATTTATATATATATAAATTTATTTATATAAATAATTATATATATAAATTTAGATAGATAGATAAACTAAAATATAGTTTTAGATCTCTAAAATAAATTATATAGAAATTTTGTTGTTATATAGATGTAAACTAATCAAAAGAAGGGGGGCTGAGATTGATGCTAACTGGAGATGGATACTACTTTGTAAAAGTTAAAAGTGGGGGGGAAAGCACCACATAAAATGGAATAACTTCTGTGGAATGAGGATTATTTGCCCCAGTCCCGCATGCCCCGTGTCCCCGGCGTGCCCAGGGTGGCAGTGCCAGCAGATGACCCCTGCCAGGCTGGGGCTCTGCGTGCCCACCCCCATCTCCCGGGGGAGGGAAGCGCTTTGGCCGCGGGCTGGGAGGAGAAGGCTGCCTGCCAAGCCGCCTTTCCTTGGAATCAGCGCTCTCTTGGATGAGCGGCGCGCAGGAGGAGCGAGGAGTCCGGGCACGGAGCGGGAACTGCCGCGGAACTGGGGCTGGGACACAGCGGCACCGAGAGCGGCGGCGCTGGGCAGCATCCCACCTGCGGGGCGAGTGTCCGTGTGTCCGTGTGTCCGTGTGCCCGGGTGTCCGAGTGTGTGTCCGTTGGAGTGTGCGTGTGTCCGTGTGTCTGTGTGTCCGACAGTCCGAGTGCCCAACTGTCCGTGTGTCCGTGTGCCCGACTCTCGGTGTCCCGGCTCCATCCCCCGCCGCTCCCGGAGCGCTGTTCCAGCTGCCCAAACTCTCTCTGCCCGCTCTCCCAATAAAGTTCCAGGACTCCTGCGCAAGGCAGCGATGATCGCCCGTGGCCGCTCCGGACTCTGCCTCGCTCTCTGCGCCTTTGGGCTGGCACTGCTGGGGGATGTGTCCCGGGCTGTCCCCATGGACGATCAGGATTATTACCTGCAGGAAATCACCAACAGGGATCATTATTACTCCTTTCCGTATCCCGGGGAAGAGTTCTTTCCTTTCACGGAGCAACCCGGAGAGGAAGCACCTATCCGTGCTGCTGAGAGAGAGGAGCGCCCCGGGTTCAAACCGAGCAGGAAGGAGTTAAAGCAGAAGAAAAACAACAAAAAAGGAAAACCCATTCTTGAACCGCCACCAGGTAACTTTCCACCTTCTCCTCCAGAGTTTGGAGCCTGCTGAATCTCACGCTGGCTGTGACTTTTAGCACTAACGAATATCCAGTTAATGACAGTTTTGGTAATAATAACAATAAATGTGGTTGTGGTGATGATGATGACAACACATTAAATTTTAATATCCCACAGAACAGAACTTTTACATACTTTGAAACAATCTCTGCTTGAAAGGGA
>NW_005054369.1:1153403-1167719 GCF_000277835.1 Geospiza fortis | reverse complement strand
TATAGTAATTCTGCTGTACTCTGGCTAGTCTGTGGACTTTTCCTTCTTAATTATTCTTAATTACACTTGGCAACTGGCTTGCTGTGAAAGCTGCTGTTCTATAAGCAAAAGAACAGAGACAGATCTCATAGTAAAAGGTGATTTTGTATAGTGACATCTCACCTTATCCCTTGTCACTTTAATCTAAGAGAGGCTTCTGAATTAATTTCACTTCTAAACCTGTGAATTTCTCTGAGATTTCACTTTTAAGCCCTCCAGAGGAAGATATGTAAACAGAGATCTTCCTGGAAAAGACTAAGCCCTAATAAACTCCATTTAATTATCGACCAGTTAAGTAAAGAAATTAAACAGCAACAAAAACGCCTCATAATAAAACGGTCACCCTTAATTCCATTTTTGAAAGTTTGCAGAAACTTGATCAGCTTTTACCACCCACTTGTTCCCATTAACACCTGATTGCACCACCCCAAAAGAGTAATCCCTTTCTGTGTTCCCTGACTGTCTGGTAGGTATTTTACTGGTTTGGGATACTTACGAGTGAATTTTAGAGTTGTAAAATTTGGGGCCAACTCTCCCTCCCCTACAGCTGAACTTCCCTTTACTTCAGGAGGAAACTTCATGTTAATGACTGGGGCATATGGCACAAAATCTGTGATTTAGAACCATCAGGACAGCAAAACAGGGGATCAGGGGTTGTAGGGTGGGTTTAACTTTGTCCAGTGACATCCAGCAGGTAACAAACAAAATATTTGAAATTTAATGTTAGCGGTAATAGAAATTAATTAGCATTTGTGCAGCAAAACCATGGGCTCTTATACTAATAAATAGTGATAAGAAAGTGTAATTTCTAACACCTAACGTTTCTAAAACCACTTGTGGGATAGGCAGCATGGCTCGTCAGGGTAACTCCAGGTAGAAGTTAAGGGTGGTGGCAGATGCACCTTGTCTGGGGAGCAGAGACACAAAACATCTGTGTCTCTGTCCCCTGAGGGGCCAGCAGCTTCCCAAGGGGATGACACTGCCTGGACCATCTCAAGTCCATTATCTCGGTATAGTCACTGCAACTTACAGGAAATCTTCTGAGAATGTTCCTGTTCCAATGTGTCGTCTGTTTGGTTTTTTAATTAAGGAAAAAGGCTCTGCTTTCCACCTCCACAGACTGAACAGCTGGATTGACAGGACAAGGGGGAACCACTTCCCACTGCCAGAGGGCAGGGCTGGATGGGATATTGGGGATTAGGAATTGTTCCCTGGGAGGGGAGGCCCTGGCACTGGTCCCCAGAGCAGCTGTGGCTGCCCCTGGATCCCTGGCAGTGCCCAAGGCCAGGCTGGACACTGGGGCTGGGAGCACCTGGGACAGTGGAATAGACTGGATGATGTTTTAAGATCCTTTCCAGGACATACCATTCAATAAATACTGCATATTAAACTCTGTAATTAGTTTTTTGATTCCTCATTGTGGTGGAGACAATCGAGATTTCCATCCTGTGGTGGGATGTTCTGTGGTTCATCTCTGCTTTCACCTTCCCTGTTGGCTTTTTCCCAATTTTCCCAGCACTTGAGGATTCACACTTGCTCCAAACATGACAGTGATGAGAAGACAATCCAATCCATGAGGGCAAAGTTAATTTTTCTTTACAGACTGGCATCTTCCTCATTCCCCACCTGCTGCACTGAGCACAGGGGGAGAGGCTCGTGCTGCACGAGCAGCTGGGGATGGCTCAATCCCTCCTTCTGCAGCAAGTTTGGGCTCTTTGGACACAGCTGAGCTTCCAAGCTTTCACCAGCCATGTACACTAAGAGGTTTAAAAGCCTCTGAGCTTTTAAAAAAACAGCCAGAGGTACAAAGCACCTGATCTCCTCCGCCGAACTCCTCCTCCTTGATCCAGGACATGGGCGATTGACATCAAGTCAGCAAACTGGACTTGTTTATTTGAGAAAAATCAGTGGATTTCCCTGGGAGCAGCTGAACAATTTTAACTGCAAGAGGCATCATAATCCCTGAGGTGAACACCAGTGAGGAGAAGGGTCACCACTTGTTACAGATGGGAGTGAGAACAGGAGGGTTCCAGCAGGAGGTGTCAGGCAGTTTCAGCTGCAGTGTTAAAACTCCTGGCTGTAATATTTTAAATTTCTCTTTTCTCCTCACCCAGAGGCAGGCAAAGGCAAGGTCCTGCCAGGGCAGTAACTGTGACGCTTAGTGCCATGTCCCCATGTCACCAGGGATCAGTTTGGAATGAAGATCTGACAATCTGGCTCCCACAGAGATGTTGAAATACTGATACATACCTATATTTACTCACATCTGGATGTTAATAGGCCAGCTAGAAATAATTATAACAGCTGTCAAACAGGTATCAATAATAATAACCATAAATCTGGCTGGGTAAGAATGTGTCTTCTGCTTATATGTACACAACTGTGTTTATGCATTTCTCCAGAGGTGGAATTAATTTATTGGACATGCAGTAAATACCAAAATTTGGGGTTTGTGAGGCTCACTAGCAGCCAGGACATGTGGGATTAATTAGTTGTAACAAACAATAGCCTGGCTGGGAGCTGGGATGGGGAAGGAGGAGCAATGGGAATGTGTGATGTGCCCTTTGGCTGAGCAGCTGGTCCTGATCAACCCCAGCTTTGAATCAAAATGGAAATCAAATGGAGCAGTCTCAAGGACATGGCACTAAACAGATGACACACACTCCATTTATTTCAGCTAATTACTGAAGGTGGCCAGAATATAGATGTTTTCAGTCTGTGAAATATTGATGTAGAAAGAAATCCAATTGATGCCAGTGGGTTTACAATTTTTGGTTTAAAATATTAGAATCAATATTTGCAAATTCAGGTAAAAGTTGAAAGTATCAATCTGCCTCTTTGCCCTTTAAATGTCTCATAAATTAAATGGTACTAGGTCATCTTTGGAAGGCAACCAGTTGGATTGACAGGTTTTGTGTATATAAACAGATTTCCATTTTCTAATTCCGTCCTTGTTTGTATAGGCCTCTGTCCAAAGCCCAATCAAATCAGTGGAAATAGTCTTGTTAACATCCACGTTTTTCTTTTATGAGGCTTTTAATAGAGTTTGATGTATGGTACCTCAGCTTCCATCTGTGGGGCAGATCCCTTCAGAGTCTGGGGGTCTGACTACAGGCAAAAATTCTTCATCAAGAGATTTATAGGGCTGAGGTGCCCAATAACATCCTCAGTGTAGCCCAAATCTGCCACAGTGAAGTTTGTAATGATTTTGATTTGATCTGCAAAACTTAAACTTGTAGTTCTTGTAGAGCCTTACCTCAATTCTGAATGTATTTAGAAACTAAAGGAGGGATGTTTATTTGTATGGCAGTGCTCAGAGTGGGGCTTAGAGCCCATTTGTTCTGTATTTCACAGATCTCCCAGTGTTTGATCTCTGCACAACCCAACATTTGTCTGTGTTTAGCTGAAATCAGGATTTCCTTTGTCTCATCTCATTTGGTGCTTTTCCCAGGCTCGATGAAACTCCTCAGATGCATCAGTGTTTACTTGCCCCATATTTGTTTATTTTTCTGCAATCTTGCCACCTGTTCAATAATGCAATTCTTAAGGGGTTTGGTTTGTTATTTTTTTTTTAATTCCTGTAGTGCTCAGGATGGGCCAGGTCTTTCCTGGGACATATGTGTGAGGAGGAGTCAGGCAAGGAGAGGAAAAAATGGACAGTGCAGGCAAACATGGAAATAATCCAGCAGAGAGAATCTGAATTTATAGAGATAGACCAATAGTACTTTAATTGAGATGTTTATCAAGATAATGAAAGCGTGGAGAGAGATCAGTGAGTGAATGAGGAGGGAAAGCTGAATCCCAGGGATGTTATTCAGGAAAAGCTGGAAATATTTCAGTGCGAAATGGGGGCGAAGATCTGAGGAGTGTGTGAAGTTAAAAACATGACAGGTTTGGGTGTTACTGGCATTTGTGTGGTGGTTTTGTTCACTAGAAAGAAGAAGTGACAAAGTGACACAGAAGGCGTTGAACTGACAGCTGAAAGCACTTGAGACCTGGTCACCAAGACACAGCAGCACAGAATTCCTCATGTGCTGGGGAACCACCAGTGCTGCTCTTTTCCAGTCCTTTGGTCCAGTCCCTTCTCTGAGCAGTCCAAAGTGGAGCTCTCCTGTGACCTAGAACACAGATTTTAATTTTAAAGCTTCTGTTTACACTTCTCATAATGGGAACTCCTAAGAATGGACTTCCTGGCCCTAGGTGGATATGCCACGAATTTTAATATGACCTGTATTGCATCCTAATTGCCATATGTGACTAGCAATGTGGCTTTTAATGAGCTTTCTTTCATCTACCAGCCTCTATTTTCTCCTCAGCACTTCTAAAATATGCAGAATAATGTAATGTTCACTATTCCATTTAAGAGCCCATCCTTTAAAGAATGTCACAACAAAAGAGGACAAGGGATGACTAAGAATGAATAATGAGCCCTCAAAATTGGCCAAATCTTTTTGATTAGCATCTTTCCTTACCCATGGCTTCAATGAATAATGTAACATAAGAAAGAAAAAAAATGGGAATAAACACATTTGATTATGCCAGAGAAAACCACTTTCAAAGATAATTCTTCCAGCAGCCTTCTCTGAATTCAACCTCATGGTTAAGGTGAGAAAAATGTCTCTTTAAAAACACATCTTTAAAAGGGGGATGGTTTCGCTGAATAGATTTTAATATCTCAGCCTGAGCCTAGAGCTGTTCCTGAAATGCCAGCAATTATGAGACACTCATTAGCTGAATTCAGTCTTGGGGTTTAATGTTATTATCTGTTCAGTGAGCTGGCTAGACAGGTCAATCCCATGGTTCACAACCAAATTTCACTTTTTTCTTTTGGGTTTGGAATGAAGGTTTCTGTCAGCTATGTGAACTTCCAATCTGTCAGAAAGATGAAGTGGTGGAAGTAGAAGCCGTGGTGCAGGAGAAGTAATTTCCTGAATTTTCTGTATCTGGGTTTTTTTAAGTCTTGCCCAGTTCACTGTGTAAAAGCAAACTACCAAAAGACTGGCGGTCAGAGTCGGGATTTAAGTGTTGGGTTTAAGGTTGCTTGTGATTTTATTGTTATTTTGCAAAGGATGCTCTAGATTTGGTCTTGTCAGGCCTCTGGTGAGGCGATGTCTTGCGGGATTATTTGGTCTATGGAAATAAAAATCACTGCTTTTAACACTGGGAGCTCCAGGAAACAAGTAAAGCTCTGATGTAGTCAAAATTACTTGCATTTTAAAATGCACTTTTAACTTCAGCAGTGTCTGGGGAATGAAATGAGGATGTTCAGAGGAAACTGGCCAGCCCAAAGATGGGTCTCCACCACTGCTGCTGTCTGATTATTTTCTTGATGAGAATTCCTGAGCCACAAATTCCTGCATCTTTCAGGGTCAAGCCTTGCTCCTCTAGAGCCTTCTTCTGGCTATTTCAGCTTCAAAAGGTGTGTTTGGTGGGGTGTTTGCATATCTAATCAAGCAATGAGAAACACCTACATCAAACCATTAGTAAAACACACTGCAGTGTTAATTCATTCCTTCGGATGCAGCCACATTTATAATTTCCTTGTGGCACAGCAAAAGGAGCATTTATGATTCCATTCCCCTGTGATTTTAACATCCCAGTGTGAGCAAGAACAGGCTATTCTGGGTGTCTGCTGCGTGCTGGAAGGGATGGAGCACTATCAGATTGGAGCAAGGCTTTTCATTCCTCGTGCACGTGCCAGGCAGTGTTAAATCAACTTGACAGGTGTAAAGGGAAAACTGTTCCTCTTTTCTACCCACAGCTAAAAATGGCAACGAAGAAAAGGTGAGAAAAACAAGAATAATGAAGAGATGCCAGATGGTGACTCAGGGAGTCAGAGTGCCTGTGAAGGCATCAGAGGGAGTGTGTGTGGGTCACTTAAGGCATCTTCAGAGCACTTGGGCTTAGCTGTTAATCCCTCCAGCCCTGCTCTAATTAAATTACAAAGGATGTTCTGGTGATTCTGCTGATAGATATCTAAAGTCCTCTTTTGGACAAAAAATGCTTCCCTTCTGGTGGGGAACATCCTGGTGTTATGGAACATCCATCTTATTACGGCTTAAATGGAGACAAGGAAAGACAAGGGCTTCATTCCTTGTTTGCTCAGTGATTTACATCATTTTTGCAAACAAAAAAAGGCCTTAAAGTGATTTTCTGATTCTGTAGGGGTGTTTAAAGCAGCTGTCTTATAAATGGGAATCAGCCCCAATACACTGTGAAGTATAATAGCAATCCATTTCAAAGAATTACATGAAATGTAATGAGATAATACCGCTTTGTCAGGAGTGGAGAAACTCATTTTACCCTTGGTTTAGGAAGAGCCAATCACTTCCTGTTCTGACACACGAATCCCCCCAAACCTGCCCTGCCCGGGCTCTGTGGGGCTGCCTTGCTGGGATTTGACATTGCAGAAAAGTGAAAAAAAGCTGAGAAGCTCCAGAGGACCACAGTGACTTCCAGTACCTGTGACTCACGGCTGGAGCTGAGCTGATTTAGGAGTGAAAGTACCCAGATATGGGATTAATCTTCTGTTTCTTTGTGATTATTTACCTGCAACTGTACAGGTCTGTAAATCAGAGTAAATCATGGAGTTTTGCTCCTGCTTTCACACAAGCATTAGCAGGATGCTGTAATTGCAAAAGCGCTGCTGCGTCCAGCATGCCCAGCAAGGAACACAGTAAAAGTTGTGTACATAAGTTAAACAGATCACAGTGACATGTCTTTTTACTCTCTGCTACACAGTGTATCTGCTCTGTAGCTTCTAGCTGCTGACATAGAAAATACGACTTTCAAAGTGGATAGTGGAAGTGATTAATTGAGGTTTTTTTATAGGGGGGGTTAATTACTTACAGATTTATTTTGTGGTTTACTTTTTTTTATAATGAATTGCCAGACAGACTTCTGGTGTGACTGTACATCAGCCTGGGGCTGCTGGTGAATTATTTAAGGTATGTACCTGGCAAAACTCTTCTCCTACAATCAACGTGATTCCCAAAGACCAAATCCAACTGAGATCTTCCATGAAGTTGATAGCAAAGAATTATGTGTATATCTATAGTTAAAAACTTTAAAAATATGGGAATTTTGGAAGTTCTAAAGTGGGACTCGGCCGGATAAAGCACCAGAGTCCTCTGTTCATGTTGATTCTTTCTTTTGAACCTCAGCAGCTCATCCAGACAGTGGATGACCTGGTAGACCTGGATGACCTGGTAGACCTTCCTAAATCTGATTTTCTTGCTTAGCTTATGGGGCTTGAGTGCTTCCTGTAGATGATTTCTTCCTTACTCTCCCATGTATGACAAATTTAGTGGTTTTTCTTGTTGCTTCCCCTCATTTTGGATCTACGGGATCAATCCTTCTGGCTGGGATCTAGAAGAGATCCTGAGGGTGAAGCCCAAATGTCCCTGCTTGTCTCCCAGGAGGTCTGCAGTCCCCAGATTTGCTTTGTAGCTGTTTTCTCTTTTGAACTTTAGAAAGCAAAGCAGCCTCCCATTTCAAGGGGGTTGTGTTTGAGAGGGGGAGCACAGAGAGAGGCCGAGAGCACAGAGAGAGGCCGAGCATCCCCTTCCTTCTCCACATCCAGGACCCACCAACCATCCTGGCGTGCTGGAACAAGGTGTTGCTTGCAGTGGGAGCCAACTGAAACCCATCTTTGTCCCTCTTTCCCAGAAAACAGAGTATTTTTATGCTCTCCCCTTCAGAGATACAGCGGTTTATGGTGACAGGTTTATGGCTCCTCACGACGTTCAGGGTGCTCCTAAAACATCTGTCAAAGGAAGGGAGCAGTTCAGAGTATTTTGGAAGAGCTGATCTCAGACCTGGCTGTCAGCACCCCCTACACCACTGGTACAACCACCCCTTAGGCCAGATTTGGCTCAAACACACTCTTTTTTCCCACCCCAAGATTATTTTCAATAGTGTAATAGGAAATTTCCTCATGTACAAGACAGAGGATGTCTGAAAAGAAGGGACCAGATCTCAACCTTCCCAAAAATGCTTCACTGACTGATAACAGAAACTGCAATTTCAGCCAAACAGCCTTTCCTATGGGATTGCCTAAAAATAATCACCTTGGACAATGTGATTTTTCTCCTTTTTCCCCTTAATTGGTCACGTAATGAAAAACACTGTTAAAGGTTGGACTGGGTGGTCTTGGAGGTCTTTTCCAACCTGAATGATTCTGAGTTACAGAAGGCATTGGTTTCAGAACCAGTTAGAATTGTGTTTGTCATCACAGGCTGGATGGGCAGTACCCTATCTCAGAGAACAGATCCAGCTTTATCCCAGAGTGTGTGCACTGCACTATCCTTAAATTCCAATCAAAAATTCCAATGAGAGCTCTGCCAAAAGTAGATCTGGGCTATATATGGTCTGTATAGATGGCTGCTGGGGAGGCTGGAATTTCCCATGGTAAAAGTGGAGTGGATTTGGATTTGTTACAGGATGGGGCTGACCCAAGAGGATGGGGATGTGTCCCAGCCTTCAGTGCATGCCCTTGGAGCAGGAGGCTTCCCCAGGTGAGGCCAGAGCTCCTATGCTGCTGGGGAACAGAGTGATGAGGAGAGGAGTAGCAGGCCCAGCACCCAAGCTAAAACAAGGAAAAAAAGTGTCTGACAGCTCTCCTGGAGGATATTTTGTTCCTCTGGATAATTCTGGATCCCAGCAGAGGACTGCAGTCCAGAACTCCTGCAGGCTCCCCAGACGAGTGCCTCAGCCCCAGTTCCTTGGCCTTTCATCAGATACATGGAAGTGACAAAAAGGGACCCCAAAAACCTTGGTTCCATCTGGTAGTGGAACAAAGGATTGGGGAATCATACACCGAGTCAGAAATGTGAGTGATCTCTGAGTGTTCTTCCAAAGAGCTTTGGAAATGCTGGCAAAGCGAGTCCAGGTATTGCAGAAGCCAAGAGATGGATGAAAGGCATGAGCCTCGGAGAAGAAAATGGATAAATTCCAAGCTTGCAGGAATGAGGGGTCTGAGGCTGGTAGCATGTGGGATCCAAAATCCTGCTGACACATCTGGTTTGTTCCATACTCCGAATTTGGCTTTTTTGGTGCTTGAATGCAAGTCAGATGGCAATCAGATATGGAGACCCCCGGCTGTCTTACAAGAGGAATAAAATGGGAAACTTTTAAATTTTTTTTTTAAAAAGTGCTAGTATGGAGTTAGAGCAGATAAAATGCCACAGAACTCTCTGAAAAAGTGGACAAAAAATAGCACAGAACTTTTCCTCTGCAACTCTTTCCATATTTCTGCTCATTAAACCTGAATCAGATTTTTTTCCTTTCCGATTATGAAGTGGGAAAATGAGGAGCTTTATGCTCAGGGAAGCTTGCCTTGAATCTTTCCTTATTCCATGGCTTTTCAAGTGCAGAATACCTGTACTAACAAAAATACTTTTGGCTCCTGTGGATGGGAAGGAGGCTGGACTCTCCAAGGCAGCACTGCAGTTAATAAGTCCCAAATCATGACCTGAACTTTTCACATTAACACCTTGATGTTTTGCAGTGCAGATGAATCTCTTGGTGACAATGTGGGCATTTTTCTCCAGGGAAAGGATGTCAAACCTCACTGGGCAACTGATAAAAATGAGATTTTATCCGAAGCACTTCTGAGCATTCCTCCTTGTGTCCACAGGCTGGGAAATGCATTGCCCTCAATTTTTAGGATTTTGATTTTTAGGCTTTTTTTATTTTATTTTTTGATTTTTGGGCTTTCAGCCTGGAGCAGGCAGAGGTGAATGCAGTCAGTTTTATACTCACTAATAACTCATATTCCAATTCATTTGGAGCTCCTGACACACTTTGCTTTGAACCAGTGAGGCCTCCAATGTGCTAAATGTGGAGCCTGTGATTCTGAGCCTTTGCTGGACCACAGCTGAATTGTTAAACAAAGCAGAAAAGATGTTTGGACAGAATGAAATTTGGGAACCGTAGGAAGCTGGAATAGGGAGAAAGGAGCTCTGAACATTTGGGCTGGAGAGGTGCCCACCCTTGGAGATATTTGTCTGAACCTTGCTTGAACTGCTTCATCTCCTTTGCTCCATAGCTTGGAGGTGGAGCTTCACACCAACTTCCAGCTTAAGCTCCAAACCTTCCCTGCGACCCTCCCAGAGATCCCCAAAAGCAATGTCTTACTCAATTTTAGCATTTCTCTTCCTGCAGACAGGAAACTCAGAGCCTTGAGAAAATGCTGAGTGTTCAGAATTTAAAAGGTGATAACCGAGCTTTTAAATCCACAGATTCCTGCTGCTTGCTTGGGCTTGAGGCATTTTAAAACCTATTTATTTATTTCTGTGAGCTGACTTTTTCATTATTAGCTTGAAGGCAGGTAGAGAGGGGGAAGCTGAACAGAGAGACTCTGGTATGTCCAAATGTCATCTTCACAATGGACACATGAAAGCTAAAAAGTCACCTGAGAGCTGAAATCCTTGGGAAGATGAACAAAAACTCAGGGAATGACCTGCTGAAATGTGGGAAAGGGAGAGCCTGGCTGCACGGGGGGCTTTCTGAGCTCCTTAAGAATCATTCCTTGCTCTAAAATTACTTTGGGGAGGAACTGATTCCCTTGGCAAGCTGGGCTCTGTCCTTAGGTTTTCCATGTTCCCCAGTGGGATTCCTGTGCTGCCCTGGGGTTTGTGTCCCCTGAGTGAGCCCAAATGCCAACTACAGATCTCCTCTTCCCAAGGAAAGCCTCTCTCAGGCACCCCTACAATTCCACTCCTCTTTTCTTTTCTGTTTATTTCTGGGGTTTGGTTTGGGGTGTGGTGGTTTTGGTTGTTGGTTTGGGTTTTTGGTTGTTTTTTTTTTAATAAAAGAAGGTACTCACTCTTCAATCCAGGCCTGGATTTGATTTTCTCAGATCTCAGAGATTCAGTTATTTTTTGAAATGTTGCTTCTTGATGCTTTGAACTCTGAAATCCTCTTCTCTCGGGGTGCTTCTCAAGGGTGCAACAGCTTGGACATGGTGGGCATTAAAGGAAACAAGAAAGCTCTGTTACATGAGTTCCTAAATCTTTTGCTTTTCTGCACTTCTGGACATATCCAAAGAACCTCTGGTTATTTTCTATGTGCGCCTGGCCAAGTTTTTATCCCTCCATTGAAGCCGTTTTCCACTGTTTGGGATTTAAATGTAGAAGTAGCTTCTGACATTTTAGTGCTGTCTTAGAGCTGTGTAGCAAAGAATACTCAAGAATTCAAAGAATTCTGTGTATTCAAAGAACATGCAGTCTATCAAATGAATAACCAGTTAAATAAAAAAGAGTAATTAAGTGAGGAGCAGACAACTCAACCAAACTTATTTTTGCTTTTTACTCTGCCCTAGAACTTACAAATGGATTCCTTTTTAAGGGTTGGGAAGGAGTACAAAGCTTGAACTCAGGTTTATTGTAACCACACAACTTTCCTCTGGAATCACTGCCTGAGCAACAGCTCCAGGTACTATGAAAACTTCTATGCCTTATGAGAAGCGTTTGGGTTTATTAATTTCTCTTATTATTTCCTATGAAATAATAACAACAGATGTGATGCTAGAAGGAAAAAAAATGTATAAATGTCTAAACTTGCTAGAGCAGCCACACCAGGTCTTCATAAAACTCAGACCTTACACTTTATAAAAGGTTTTAAAAGCAAGCTGGATTGGTTTGAGGTATTTCCTGTCACAGGCTCCTTATATAGGTCGAGTCTTTATCCCAGATGTGCAGCCTGGCAGAGGCTGGGCAGGGAGGGAGGGCAGGGTGACAGCTCTGAGGGAGCCTGGGGCTGGGGCAGAGCCTCCCTGTGATGCTCCCAGTGCTGCTGGAGCAGAAGGGGTGGCAGGGCCAAGGGTGAGCCTTGGCTTGGCAATCCCAGCCCATCCTTGGGGGTGTTGCTTGTGCATGGAGCTGTGTGTTCAAACTTTCATGTCAGCACTGAGCAGCAGCACTTTGTTGGGGAGATTTCAAATCCAAAGCATGGAAGGATTCCATCCATCCAAAGGATGAGTTTTTCCCAAGGCAGCATGTCAGCAATAGAGAGAGATGGGGAGACTGACTCAGTGATCAGAATCCCATTTTATTGTGAGATACAAGCACTTATGTACTATTTCAGGGAGACTAGTAATGTGTACTACAGTGATTAGGTTGAAATCACATACACAAATTATGCACCAACAACATCTCTTGCTTGCAGAGTTTAATGGGATTTTCTTTTTCCGGGAAACCCATTTGATTTAATCTTCTTGCAATCCAGGTCTAATTTTCAAAGTTCTGTTTGCTTTTGCCAAGGCATCCTGTTATCAAATCTCTTATGTTAGCCAGGTCCAAAGTGCATCACCTGTCTTGTGTCCCCCCAACATCCCAGCAGCAGCAGAGGAGGACTGATGATCAGGTTGGAGGGGTGATCCTCACCCAGGTCTCACTGCAGATACAGACTGCTGCTAGTCTGCTCTCTGTTGGCAATTTGAGTATTTTTAACTTTAGTAATAAAAATATGGAAGGTGACATCTCAACTCTCAGCTGACTAATGAGTCTCAGCTGCCTAAAGCACAGCTCATGCTGCTTCATCAACGTGGCTCTGGAGGTTCCTGGCTTGTATCAGGAGCTAAGTCAGACAGCCAAAGGGGTAAAAAACACCCTGGGAAACCCAAAACTGAGGAGCCAAGTGATTCTGTCCACATCCATGATTTACTCCTGTTTGAGCTACATCATCCAGGGAACTTCACATGTCTGTTTCAGTGTCATTTTCAGCTCATTTCCTGCCTTGTTGAGAAGTAAAAGAATATAGTTTTGTCTGTGCTGGAGTTAAACTGGATTAAAATTTGAATAACATTAAGTGGAACTGACTGGGAAGCTGCTGATTTCAGTCCTTCTCAAGTGCAAATTTAGCACTTGGGAGTGGAGGTGACTGTAGCAGTGGGGATGAAATTTAATGGCTCCTCACTGCTAATGAGAACTTTACAGTTTCTCAGGTTTTTCCTGCTCCACGTGTGTGGGGAGAGTGAGAAGGTGAAAGCTGGGTGATATCAGAGTAGTGCCATTTATTCCAGTGGAATTAGGCATTTCCAAAGGATTTCTGAAGGTGTTCTTGTGTGTTTCAGCCCCAGGTGAGCAATTCTGATTCTCAGGGTGGAGCATTTACAGCCCCTTTCCTGCATCCTCCCACTTGAATAATTCCTTTGGGCCACCTCAAATCCATGCTTATTTCCCCCCCAAAAGAATGGCTGAGTTGCAAAATCCTCAAAAAACAGCCAGAATGTTCAGTAAATGTATATTTCTAGGACCAGGAGTTATGGATACTTTCCAGTTTATTTATGTTTAAGGAATTTCATGACTGTGCTGTCACTCTGCCCAGTGAATTTTCTATACCAACTATGGATATATTGGATATATTTACTGCTGTATAAAATTCCTACTACAGCTCTCATGGAGGGAGAGGGGAAAAATTGCACCACAGGCCTGTTTTATACTCATACTTCTTATATATTTATCCTGTTTTTGGTAAATGCACTCAGATTGGATTGCTAACATGGTTAAACTTGAGCACTTCTAAGATGTCTCATTTATTGAGCCAGGGTTGTATCTTAAGATCAGAGTTATTTCTGTCTTGGTTTTAGACTTGTTAATAGTATTCCAAGTTTTAAAGTTTATTTTTGATGGCTACAATTAATGCTCTGAGTGTAGAATCTCTGCTCTTGCAGTACACCTCAGTGACCTGGTATTTTGAGCTATTTCTGGCATGAAGATGTGTTTTTAATGGTCATTTTTGTCCTGTACCCAGCCATTGTGCAAGTGGTCTGTCTCGGTTTTGTTCTCCATTTTTTGGCTAAGTCTGTTTGTTTGGCTCTGGAAAAAAAAGAATGGTTCTCATTTTTGATGGCTGTACTCAGTTTTGTGGCTTTAGCTGGAATTACAGAAACTCTTCACCCTGTGCTTCAGAAAAAAAAAAACATCAGAGGAGGCATTTTAAAATTAATAGCACAGAATTCAGCCTTTGTCAAAGCTCATAATAAAAGTTAAGAGCTGATATGATATTTTTCAGGCGGGGGGATTCTTTTGGCCACTAAAGAAAATATGTTTTCTTGAGAGTGATTAAATGAAATACTTTGGAGAGAGAGGGGAGATCTTTGCAGTTATGGGTACAAATTGGAGGGCGCCTTGTGCCACATCACAAATCCCATCCTGTGCCAGGCTGGTGGCAGCAGAAGGCAGCTCAGGGAGTGAATGTGATGTCTGGAGTTTAGATGAACCTCTTGAGTCTGAAGGCTTGGCCACAAAACTCCCAGGCACTCTGGAAACTGCT
>NW_005054369.1:1141855-1153359 GCF_000277835.1 Geospiza fortis | reverse complement strand
ATCTGCAGCCAGCCACAACCTGGGCTTGTGAGAGAGCAAAAATGTGAAAAGTTAATGAGAGAAAATGAAAAAGTGCATTTTCACAATCTCATTTGGTTTCATGTCAGACCTGACCTAAAGAACCCAGAGAGTTCTTCATTTATTCTTTATTTCTTTTTAAATCTTCAGGAGCAATCACAAGTGTAGGTTGCACTGCTGTGGTAAATATTTCCTCCTGAGAGGAGTCCCTGATGTTGAGGACCTCAATGCAGCATTTGGTGCTTGTCCTGGAAAAATATACAGCTTTAGTGCAACATCAGCCAATAATTTATGTGGTCTTAGGATAGGAAATGTTGGCATCTCCTTAATTCTTTATTTGATCTTTGGCCTGGGACTGTAATTCAGTGTTTTACCTTCTGTGCAGGGCATGTGCTGTAAGTGCACTTTGCTTGCTTTGCTCTCACAGTGCTCTGGGAATGGGTTTTTCAGAAAAAGTAAATAAAAGCAAAAGGTGTTTGAGGAACTTTAATCTGCTTCAAGATGCTGCTTGAAATGATCTGGGGTGTAGGGTGGCTGCTGGCCTGAATTCAGGTCGGAAAAGAAACTTGTTATTGTTGTTAGCAACACTTCAGATATGAGCAGAGTCAGAAAAGCACTCAGACTGAAACCCATGGACATTTTTCCAGGGAAAAGCAACTGTGCAGTGTGAGTCATGAACATCTGTGGGAATTTCACACTTCCATGATCACATCATCTAAACAGCAACATTTAGAGACCAAACTTGCACCCCTCCATGCCCTCATAAATAAATAGAAATTATTTATGTAATATATATATATATAACAAATTATTTCGAAAATGGCAAACTTTATTCTGTTGAACTCAGCCCCTACAAAGGCTGCCCATCACAGAAGTGTAATCAAAAGATATTTTCAGCAAGGTCAGAAATGTGCTTTTACTGTTATTTCACCTTGCAGGCGCATAGCAGTATTAAAGTACTTTACCTACCTGTGACCTAGGCAGAACTTTAGCCACAGAAATTCCACTGCCAAAGTTCCCATTAAAAGTTTCTGCTGTTGGAAGATGAATTATCAACCACACTTTGCATAGGAAAAATTCTAAATTTAGCTGCTAGGGCAAAATTTATGATATTGGCCTCATTAAGAAATTTTAGTGCAAGACCATCAAGACCTAAGAATAGTATGAATGGTATAATGAACATTAAAGTCTTAATTCCCACAAAATACACACTTATTTGTGTGCTTAATTTACCTGTATCTGTAGGTAAATTCACAATTTTGCCTCTTAATTGCCTGTTGAAGTGCTTTGTTTAAACAAGATTTAAATCCTGTATCTCCCCTGGGATAGGAGATTGTCAGACTGCACAGAGCTGATATTTCTCCATTTCCTAATCCCTGTATCTCTGCTTGCTCATGAGGAGTTAGACCAGCACAGACTTGCAGGAATTGAAGAGGGTTACAGGTATGGCTTTTATGATATGGGCTGAAGAGGAAATATGATGCTTCTCTCTGCCCTTCCATTTGAAAATCTGGAATATATATATATATTTGAAAAGCTGGAATATGTTCCATTTTGGAACATATTCCAAAATTGATGGGAAATCCTCTTCAGGTAAAAGAATTGTTTGTCTGCTTTGCCTCTGAAGGAGGAGGACAGAATGATTTCCTAAATGCATCTTTATTAGATACAAGAGCCACAAAGGCAGTCTGGACTTATCTGGCATTCTTTATTTAGACCAGAAGGAAATAAAATAAATGAGTAATTTAGGCATTGGAGATGAGCACGAGTGTTTTCCTTGCCTGCCCCTACCTCTGTGAGATGCAGAACAGCTGAAATTGCAGCACAGCTGCTGTAATTACCCTGCAGGAGTGAAGGAAACCAGGCTGCCTCTGCAAGAGGTGGGGTTTGACCAGAGCTTCAATGGAAGATGCTGCAGCAACAGGACAAAGCCATCAGAGCATAAAACTGCTTTCAAAAATCCCCCCACAGTGAGATGGCAAAGTGAGCCCCTGCTGGCTTGAGCAGGCAGCTCAGCTGCACATCTGAGGTGTTGTTCTTGCTGTAGGCAAACCTGGAATAAGAGGTAAATTCAGATTTCAAGAGATGAGGTTGAGACTGAGCTGATTCCTGTGTTTCTCCTGTTGATTTTAAAGGACAGGGATTTTCCCCAGGTACCACAACTGCCTTGGTGCCCTGCTGGGACTCCTGGGGGAAGGAAAATTGGCAATAAAGGACGCTGAGATGTGGCCATTTAGCATTGCTGCAGGAAACCTCACAAGAACACACTTCCAGAGACAAATGTTATTAACTCTGAATCCAAGCCCTGTCTCTTTTGACTGGTATTAATTCATTTGATCCAGACATCTTATTAATGCTCATTTCTAAAGGGAACACCTATCCATGGCTGCAAATCACACACAAAATCATGCTTGAATATGGGCCAGGAGGGAAGAAATGTCCACAACAGACCCTTCCCTGCATCTTCAACCTGAATGTTTGCTTTTTGTCCCTCTAAGCCAGAAATGCTGTAGGTGCATTTATTTATTAAGTTCCTATGTACACAGCATGTGTATTTCAGTGTCTCAAAGCCACAGTTGAGTTCCCTGTGTTTTCTAATGGTTAAATGTCCAGCTGGTTAAAGAAACAACCAAATAATTGGGTCATTTCCAGCTGAATCCATTATGCAATAGATTCACACAATCTCTGTGGCTTCCCCAAGGTTTTTTCAAACTGGCACAGAGAGTACAAAATCATTAAGACAGCTTTACTGATTGGGTGGCAATTTTCATTGTTTCGTGAAATATTTCTTCAAGTTAAATAAAATGTATTGAAGCAATACTTTAAAAAGTAAAGTTTTTATGAATGCCATAAATCAGTTTCTTTTCCTGTATATTTTTTCAAAACTAGGCTGTCTTGATTATCTCCAGTAGCTTTAAGAAGCAGGGGACACACACCCCAACAAAATAATTTATCCAAAATTAAATTCTCAGTATGACTCAGAATTGTTTGTTTTTCCAGTAGTGATATGGCACCTTCAGGTGGATTTTGTTGTATTGTAATGGGTAAATTTGAGGTAATCAGAAGAGGCTATATTGAAAAATTTGTCCCCACCATCTCTGTACATTATATATTTTTGTTTTAGTCTACATGCTCCTCTTTTCATGCCTTTATTGATGTTGGAATTTGTATGCATGTGGAAAACATTTCTATTCCTAAAGTGTCAATATTCAAATATTTTGGCTATTAAGAGAAAACATAATTTTATTTTAAATAAAAATCAAAAGTCTTCTCTTGTGGAAAACTGCATGAATCCCAGCATTGAAAATAAATAAATATCTAAAGGTCTACGAATGTAAATCCTGCTGCTGTGCTCCCAGTTTGGGATGTCCACTGGACAAAGAGGAGCCAACAGTGGAAGAAAGTATTTTAATTTATTTTAATTTGTTTTCATTTATTTTCATTCAAGTATTGAATGCACCGTGCACCATGAGATTGATTTCCAAACCTGTCTTGAGGACCAAACTTGTTCACAAAGGCAGGCAGTTTCCAACAATGTAATTTACTCCCAGTAGAGATCTGTCAGAGCCTGAGACTTCTTCCACTTGGAGTATGATGAAAGAAGCAATACTGTACAAGGAAATGAAATTAAAACAATCAGACAATCAACCCAAAATCCTCCCAGCTATTCCTTCCTCTGCCTTTCATTACACATCCTGTTTCTTCTCTGTTTTGGATAATTGAATTGAAAGCTCTTTGAAATGAGGAGCTGTCTACATTTCAGCTCTTATGTAACTAAGATCACTCTTGGTACTTCAGAAAATATATTCATTTTTACTTTATGTCTTTACTACTTCTGGAGGAGACATTTGGCCCTGGATTTGTGTGAGAACTTCCTAAGGATGACCAAAGAAACAGCAGCATGAATTGACAGCCACATTTTGTGTCAATTGATTGTCACATTTTTCCTGAGGGATTTGTTTGTTTTGAACTAAGGAGGAATCTGGGAAATCTCACACATTGCCAGTTTGTGCCTAAAAATGCAAAAAACTGCATCTGAAAGTTAAATACAACCTGAAAGTTGAATACAACCAGGTACATTCCCACTGTCCAGGGCAGAGTCCCCATCCCTACAGGGATTTAGCAGAGGGGTGGATGTGGCATTTGGGGACAATAGTGGTGAACATTTCGGTGCTGAGGGAATGGTTGAACTTGATGATTTTTGAGGGCTTTCCCAACATAAATGAGTCTTTCATACTTTGATAACCTCATGACATTTTGAGTGATTAAAAAGCCAAATATTTGTCTGATGATCACAGAACAGATTTTTCCCAACCTCTTATCTTCCAAAGCCAGAGCTCCAAGCACTGCTTTGCTGAGGTAATGGCATTTGCTTTTCTGTCCTCAAGGATGTGCAGAATTTGGGGCTTAGAGAGATGGTCCTTGGGTCAGAATTGATCTGTTTGTGTTTAATCACCATCTCTGCAGAGCTCAGCTCTCTCTGGGCTCCCAGACCTCTGGAACAGATGCTGTTGTGCAATGGGAGTGAAGTTTCCAGAAGAGATTTTAATTAGAAACATAATTTCATACAGTAGCTTGGCATGAGTACAGGGAGGGGGAAAAAATATCCAAGCAAGAGATGAAAAAGAAAACACCAAAAAAGAAAAATAAAAAGGGCGTTTTACTGGTGAAAAGCACTGGACAGGAAATACTGTGCATATCTGTGAAAAACTGAAGCACAGAGCAAGCAGCAACAACTATCTGAGCCCCTGCAAAGGGTGTAAATCTGCATTGCCTCATTGCTTTTCTGAGAACTGCCATTCCTCATTGCCCTCAGCACTGCTCTGCTCCTCCATCCCAGCGAGGGCCCAGCCAGCTTGGCACTGCCGAAATCCAGGAACTTTGAATACTTGTTTGTTTTGTGTTGTTTTGGTTTTTTTTTTTTTTTTTCCTGTTCAATTAAAATTTAATCAATCTTTTGTTTTGTAGATTGCCCTCCACTTGGTCTGGAGACATTAAAAATTACTGACTTCCAGCTCCATGCCTCCACAGCCAAGCGCTACGGCCTCGGGGCCCACCGAGGGAGGCTCAACATCCAGGTAACAGCAATTCCTCCTCCTGAGTGCCAGAATGGCTCCAGGTTGTGCTGCTGAATAAAGAGAACCAGTGGATACTTATTGGTTCTGACTGCTTTGTCAGCTCATGTAATTCAAATGAAGGGGAAGCACTGGGGCTGTGGAAGGGAGGGGGTTTGGTGGATAACCTCTGGATTCGTGGGCTGGTTGGGGAAATCTCCAGGCTTGGTGTGCAGATCCTGACTCTGAGCAAGCAAAGGTGGAGGCAGCTCCCTTCCCAGCTGTGGGGACCCAGGACATCCCCCTGGCTGTCCAGGATGGCCAAGACCTCTTCCAAGGGGCTCAGAGACCCTGGCACGGAGCCCAAAACACCTGTGGGTTTGATTATGACCCATGAAGCAAATTACCAACCTTATATGAAGATCAGCAAGCCACAACAGTTTAAGGAGAATAATAGTGAAGTTACCACAAGGTGAAAAAGTAGATTTTGGGGGTTTTGGTATGGGAGTTCAGGGGGCAAGATGGAGGAATCTGGGTGTGTCCAGCCTTTCTCCTTCTTCTTCTTCTTGGCCTCCATCTTCTGCTGTGATGTCGGCACTTTCAGGTTGGTTTAGAGTAGAAGCTCACTGTCTAACATAGGTGACAGGTATTGGAATGTAATTGTGAATATTGTACACGTAGTTTTTAGTATAAAAAGATAACACCGCCCCGGGAGCAGGCAGAGTGCCTCTGTCTGTCCTGCTGGACGGACCTCGGCAGGGCAGGAAAAATTTTTTTATAGATAAGATACAATAAACAACCTTGAGACCAAGAAATGAAGAGCCCTGACTCCTTCTTCAAGCGCTGGGCTGGGAAAAGAGAATTTCTAACTTTTCTTGGGGTGACTCTGAGCAGCCAGAGACCCCAACACCCTGCTCCCTTCACAACCAGCCTGCAAGGAAGCTCTCACAGCAAGTTGCTTTTCTCTTTGTTGTTTGCCTGTAGTTAATGACAATGGTTAATTGAAAGTGTGGTTTCAAGTGAAACCCTTTCCCTAAGGCAGTTTTCTTCAGAAGCAGTGTTTCTACCATCCAAAAAATGCTTCACTTCAGAACTCTCTAACATAGAACCCTGTTTGGCTTCTTTTGCTTCAGATTAAAAATGTGTTCAGGTGCTTTGCAGGACCAAATGCCATTGTCCCATTTCTCGTGTTTATTATTAGGGCTGTTCTCTGAATTACAGTCTGTCCAGACTAAAAATGTTACTTAGCATGATAGAGCAAAACACTTAAAGTCATAAACAGGATATCAGCACCGAGCCAACAGTGAAAGATCTCTGGAGTTTATTTAATTTATCTTTCATTTTAGACCCCTGCATTTATGTTTCTCCCCAGCTGAAGGGTTTGATGCTTAGGCTGGGACTAGGAGGGATGAGCTCTAATCAGCAGTGCCACATTCCATGTGGTTCACTCTGGAAGAGGGATTGATTTTAACCAATCAATCTTTGATTTTTCAACCAATTTTTAAACCACTGTGCCTCTGCACAAACATCTGTCTGAGGAAAATACCTGCATAGCCCTCCTAATTTTTTTTCAGTGTTTGTTTTAATGTATTAAAGTTGGTCAGAAAGCTGAGGAAACCACTTTGGAAAAGGCAGCTGAGGGAGTGGCAGGCAGCCAGCCCAGAGTGGGAATGGGCCCAATCCAGATCTATCCAGGCCCTTCCTTTCCAACCCAGGTCCATGGAGTTGTGTGCAAGGTGAGTTCTCACCTGCAGCCTTCATACTGATTGACTTTGGAGAGCCCACTGAGAGATTTTTCTTCTTTACTTGATATTTTCTGCTGGGAAAACAACCCCTCATGATCACAAAAATGGAATTCCGATGACATTCAGGGGGGTTCTAGAGGAGTGCTTAGTTATTTTATTGCAGTCTTGTTTATTTAATGGCACAAAACCAAGGACTGTGATGCAAACTTCTGAGTTCTCTGTTGGTTCTGACTACTTGTTTTTCATGCTGCTGTTGAAGTTCAATTTATTTAAACACAAGACCACACTGGTTTAGACCAGGAGTCCGTCCAGTCTTGTCATCACCAGTAGTGTGTTAAAATAAATAGAGAGGTGATAAATAAATATATAATGTATATATACATAATAAATAGAGTGTTACCAATGGCTGATGTTTCCTCTAAATACAATCTCCAGAGAAGCCAAGGGCACAGTCTTTTACTGAGAAGCAAAGCAGAAGAAAAATGCCACTCAGCTCTTCCTGCAATTTCCCAAAGCTTGGATTAGACCAATTTTTTTTTTTTACCCCTACTGAAACTATAGATACAGTAATTTCCTAAACCCCCTCACCACATAGAGTTACTGTTAAAAAAATTTGGCTAGCCTTTATTTTTCTTTAAAAACAGTTTTCTTTGGGCTTAGTTAAAAATTAATAGCACTAAAGCTTTCTAAACCTGGAATCTGCAGGTCCCTGTCACTGGGGTTTCAGTGCATGAAGATTTGGGAATTTCACTCATATTTACAGGGAATTTTCTTTAGCCAGGGACAGGTGCTGCAGGTGGCTGATGTGCCAGGTGGCTGATGAGCTCCCTGGTGGTTTCTCTTTGCTGCTCAGCACAGGAGGGTGCAGTGAGCTGGGAAAGGCAAAAAGCTGCTGTGTTTTCCTGCTGTTCAGAGCTGTACTTGGAGGAAAACCCTTGGCCAGCTCAGAGACACTGCTGTGCCACTGGAATTCTGTGAACATGTTATGCTGTGGGGATGGTGACAAGCAGTTTTATGGGCTGCTGCCCCTGTCCAGTGATCTGCATTTCACCACGGAGCTGTCACAATGTTCTGGGACTGTGGTGCTCCCCCCCAGATTAATACAAAATCCTCTCTCTGCCCAACCTCATCATCTGATGCAAAGTCAGCTGAGAAGCTCAGGGCTCTCCCCAGGTAACTGGCACTGCCTCAGTTCTCTGAGAATTTGCAGAATAAGTGAGTTTTCCAAAGCTTGTCAGGGTTTGTTTTGGTTATTTCATTTTTCCTGTTTAGATTATCTGAAGCACATGAAATGAATCAGTTGGTGTGTGCTTTATTCCAGAGAAGGACAGGCTTAAAACTGGGTAAGACTTTGCAGGATCTGCTTCTCTTGTGCCCTTGAATTTTGTGGGCCCTGATTTTCCTCCCAGTCCTACCTGAATGTGGGGATTAAGGTGGGATTTCTCAAGGGCATGAGCCACATTAGTAGAGCCCCATATTCTGAAGATCTAACTGCACTAGAAGTACAACCAGGAGTAATTTAACATTATCAAGAGAAATCATGGCATAAAATAATATTAATTGAGGCTCTCTGCCTTCGGGGATAAAATTCATTAGTATTCGTCACTTATATGATAATTAAGAGTGGATAATTTGTCAAATTATGTTTCTTTCCTTTCCTAATTTTCCTGGTTGGAGAAATCCAAACACTGAAGATAACCCAAGTAAAGCAATTCCATGTCTGCAAGCACAGGCATTCGTGCCTAAAGGAAACCTCCCTGTGCCCAGAGGGGCTCCAGGAGAGCTGGAGAGGGACTGGGGACAAGGCATGGAGGGACAGGACACAGGGAATGGCTTTAAACTGACAGTGGGTAGATTTAGATGGATATTGGGAATGAGGAACTGTTCCCTGTGAAGGTGGGGAGGAGTGGAATGGATTTCCCAGAGAGGATGTGGCTGCCCCTGAATCCCTGGCAGTGCCCAAGGCCAGGTTGGACACTGGAGCTTGGAGCAGCCTGGGACAGTGGGAGGTGTCCCTGCCATGGCTGGGGTGGCACTGGGTGAGCTTTAATGTCCCTCCCAACCCAACCCATTCCATGGTTCCATGATTGTCATTCCAGGTCGTTGCTCCCTTTGAAAAGCTGCATTATCAAATCACAAGGAAAAGACAAAATTATTGAAGATTTACTTGCAGCCTGTGTGTTTCAGTTCTTCCCTGCTGGCAGTGGTTGCTATAAATACCTGTGATGAGTAATGCTCTTTTTTTTTTTCCCTCCCAAACTTCCAATGGTAAAATAATTTTTTGATCATCCTGCTGGGAATGGAAAAGAATTTAAGCAGAGGTGGTTTGATATTTGGTGTATTTTTACTGCTGCTCCAGCTGATTTGTGGCAGAAGACTGGAATTTCTTTCTTTATTTGAGTACATTTTGGTAGTATCATCTTTCTCCTCATTATAGAATAAAGCTTTTAGAACACTGATATTGTGAGCAAGTTTTTATTCTGCCTTGCACACATCTAATTTGGAAGAGAAGCATGAATTAAAATGCAAAGTCATATTATTTGTAAAGGAATTTATAACTTTCATCTTATTTTCTGGATACCTAATAAGCAGCTCATTTGGTTTAGCTGAATTACATTTTTCATCCTTCACACTTGGGAATAACTGATTTGTGAGTGACAGAAAAAATTCTCTTTTCCTCCATCCAAAAGGGTTTTGTGTTGTTTTGGTTTTTTTTTTTTTTTTTTTTTTCATAAGACACTGTATATTGAGAAATATTTTTGCATTTGGGTGCAAGTGAAGCACAAACTGGGTTAGACTTGGAGTTGTTCTTGAACATTCTGTGAAAGGAAAAAGACTTAGCCCTGGCCTCCAATTTTCATCAGCTGCTTCAGTTCCCTGCTTATGAAAATAATTTAAGTAGCCATGGCATAACTTGAATCTGCTTTTTCCAGTAATTCAATATGGGTTTTTCAAATTCAACACCTTACTGAGGAAAAATCTTGATCTGTATTATTTGCTAGAATACTTGGTGATAACTGTACCCATCTCTCAAGAATGATCATTTTCCCAAAGAAATTTAATAGAAATTCTGATTACTAAATACTTGATTGAGTCTATAAGTTTTTATTTAATGAAAACAGTTTTTTGAAGTGGCCATAGGGAAATAAAGCACCTTCAAAAAAAAAAAAATATAGACTTGAAGCTTGAGAGGAGAAATTGTAGCATAAATTTCTTGAGTTTTTTCCCTTCAGAAACATTTCTAAAAATAACTTCTAATTGATTAAACTCCTGTTTTTCACATAGCATTTTGTACTGATTAGACAAAGACACCTGCTTCTTTTTACCCAGTAAAAACCTTTTTTTTTTTTTTAGCTTCAGAGAAGCTGATATCAGAAAATAAGAGAGCAGGAAGAAGTAGCAGCATGGAGTTTCATCTTCTTCCTCTTCTTTTTCCTCTTCTTCTTCTTTTTATTTTGTTTTTTATGGTGTCTTTGCCCCTATTTAAGGCCAGAGTATTTTAAGCTGTGGATAACTAAAACTCCCCATATTTTATAAGCAACTTAAGCTGAAATTTATTTAAACCCAGTTGAAACCATGGATACTCAAGAATGTAATTTAGGTGGGAGGGTTTTTTATTTTAATAAGCACTTTTCCCATATTTTTTCCTCTACTTTCCACTTCTCATTGCAATCTGGAGGAGAGGTCTATTCCCTGATGAGCATCACAGCAAGGGAGATATCCTCAGTTTAAAAAGGGACAGGGATTGGGAGATGGAGCACTTGTTCTGCAGGAGCTGGTGGAATTTCCAGTGTGGAGGGATTAACAGGATGCTGGTTCAAGGTGCTCTGCAGATCTTAACACTCCCTGGCAAGGTTTTAAAGCCTCAGGCTACTTCAAATTCCATCTTACTTTAAAATGCATTGAAACCTTTTCTTGCCAAGGGTTATAACTCAGGTCAGTGACCATGTTTGTATTCTCATGTTTTCCCGTTGTTCTGCTCTCCCTGAAGAATTTGTCTCCCATTGTTAACAGGCTTTTTCTCTGTGTTTTCTTATTTGATTTTTTATACAAACTTCTCCTTCAAATATCAGAGCTAATGCATAGAATAGGGGGCTTAATTTAAATTTGGTAGATGTAGGAAAACAAGTCATTTTTAAGCTGTCTTATCTCAGACCTGAAAATGAGAAAATGAGAAATTTTAGGAATTGAATCAATCTTGTGGTTTGGAGCACTTCCTTCAGATGCCACACTGGGAAAAGGGATTAACCACTGCATCCTCTCTGAGTTAGAGCCACCTATTTGGGTAGAAAAAGTCTGTAAACCTCTTCATTTTCATTCGGGAAATATTTAATGATATCCATTCTTGGAATTGCATGAATAGCAATCATAAATCCACATAAACCACAGATGAAATACCACAAAAATACAAGTAGCCTCAGAGGACCACATGGCAAAGCTTCTGTGCTCTTTATGCCAGTATCCAGCTTGGTGCCAAACATTTCCTGGGCTTTAGAAGGAAAATAAATCTCTGAAAGCTTCAGATGCTATGTTTCATTAAATTCTAGTTCAGATTTCTTTGGAAAACAGCTTACCCAAAATACCTTCAGCTATTTCTTTGAAAATGCTGGGAAGGCTGTTTGTGGTGGGTTTCCAGCAGAAATTGGGATACAGATTGGTGCTCCAGTTGGGGAGCAGCCAGGCATTC
>NW_005054369.1:1140998-1141841 GCF_000277835.1 Geospiza fortis | reverse complement strand
ACCCTGGCTATGAAAATGAATAATTCTGGTTCTGGTGGGAAGTAGTGCTGCTGTTTCCTTATGCCCTGCACTCTGCTTTGCTGCTTCCAGGGAAAACAAGATTTTCTAATCACTGACCATTACTTACATGGGCTGGGGCTGGCTTTTTAGGGCTTTCCAAACTCTGTAGACCATGTGGATAATTTCTTCTGGATGAAGGCTGTGGCTCTGGATCTGTGGCTCTATCAGGCCACAAGAACAGACTGAAGCTCTGTTTATCTTTTCTGACTGAAATTTATATGTAAACATTCTGAGTTTTCAAAGGGACTTTCCAGAATTTCCTGCCCTGAGTAAAGAAATATTTTGGTAAGGACCTCAAGGGTCTGAAAGTGAGGGGGATGAATGATGTGTTCCTTTCTTTTTCCCATGAAAAACCTGCAGTTTCTTAGCTCTGATTTATGGTCAGCTTTGCCTTCTTTTCAGGCAGGTGTTAACGAAAATGATTTTTATGATGGTGCTTGGTGTGCAGGAAGAAATGACCCCTACCAGTGGATTGAAGTAGATGCTCGAAGGCTGACAAAATTCACTGGAGTCATCACCCAGGGAAGAAACTCCCTCTGGTCGTAAGTACCCCCTGACTTTTCTCCATGGCATTCTAAACTTTCAGAACAAGGAATTCATGTCCTGATGTGCTTTGGTTCTTCAAGGAAAAAAAACCAAAACAGATTGGAAATGCTGTGGGACATAGAGTCATTGAATGGGGCAACAGTTATTTTATATAAGGCAAAGTCATTATATACACATATTTTTTAAAATTTAAAAAATATATTATAATAATATAATATAATGTAATGTAATATAATA
>NW_005054369.1:1138137-1140814 GCF_000277835.1 Geospiza fortis | reverse complement strand
AATGGCAACATCATCATATATAAAAGTACATATATATATAAAATAAAATAATAATAATATATATATTTACATCTATATATAAGGCAAAGTCATTATACATGGCATAAAATAGAAGTTTAAGGGTAGCAAACTTCTCTAGTCATGATCTACGTCTGGGTCTTTTCACTCACCTTATATTTGCTTGTGTTAAACTTCCTCCTTCTTTCTCAATATTTAACTTGATTGGCTCAGGTTGTAGTTTTGGAGACCTTTTTAATTTAGTTTTAAATAACCATGCCTCTTTGAGATGTCTTAATCCCTAGGTAATCACCAAGTGATTGCTGTAATTCCAAAACAATATGATTTTTATGTGAGCAGATAAACTTTATAGTACTATATATATTTACATATATATTTTATATGTGAATATATTTTTTATAAATTTATATCTATTTTGAATTAATTTTATTTAAAATATTAATTACATATCTGCATATCATTATGCAAATATATATATTGTATATGTAGACAAATATATTATTTTTGAGCTTTCTGGCCATTGCTTGTGCTAGAGAATGTCTCATGGCACTGAGAAATAAGTGTTTTGCCCAGATTTGTCTGCATTTACTCCTCTGTGACTGTTGTGGAGTATGTATGAGGGGTGCAGGAACAGGAGGGGAGGATTTGGGTTCTTTTCCTGCTCTTTATGTGTTTGTTTGGCCTTTTAATTTGTCACTGAGTCTCACAGCTTTGTGTGAGCAGATAATGGCACTTGTGCTGCTGGACCTTCTGCACAAGTGTGCAGGAGATGCACAACCACCCTGAGAGATCCATTCTGTCAGAACCCTCCCTTAGAAACAGAATGTGATATGAAGGTAAACCAGAAAAAATGGCGCTGTATCTCAGAAAAAGAATATTTTCCTTTCAACAGCTGAATTTTCTGTGGGGTTTTTTTTTGTTTAATTTCTTTTAACATTGCTTGTGGGAGTAGGTGCTTATTTGGCAATAAGGTTTCTATATTTATTCTGTGGTAGGTAGGTAATTACTGTAGCAAAGCCTTACTCTTGTCTTTATTCATCCTCTTGACATTGCTGTTCCTCTCAACGCCAGAGCTGCACCGCTTCATCCTGTCATGCTTCTATTTTTAGTTCAGCTCTGTTAGGAGTTTACAGCAGATCTTGACGCTCTGTTTATGGCTGGTATTCACAGTCATCTTGGGGTTTTGGGGGTTTTTTGAACCACAGAAACACCAAATCACAGAAAGGTTTGGGTTGGAATGGACCTTAAAGATCGTTGAGTTCCAACTCCCCTGCCATGGCCTGGGAATTTTGGTTTTGCCTCTTTCCCCATAAAAAAATTGGTAGGCAGAGCCCTGAGGGTCTGCAGGAAGAGCAGGATTGGTGCTGGCAGAGCAGAACCGGGTTCCTCCTGGATTGCTGCTGAGATTTGAGGGGATCCAGGCACATTTCTGCCTGCCAGGAGCAAAGATGGGCAGGTTAAAGTCTCCTGAAAACTCCTCCTGGAGGCCTGAGCTGTGCCCCATGGAAGGAGCAGAGCAGTGGGGAGAAACAGTCCCAGAAAGAGACAGAAAGAGAGGAGTGGGACTTGTTTTGTGGTGGGCAGGTTCCTTTGTGCCTGTTTGGCTCAGAAATCAAAGGAGACTCATCAGCTTCCTTCCCTGACCCTCAGCCACTGACGGGGGTGGTATCAAAAGGAATTGTTTGTGATGGGGAAGTCTGTACCAAAAGATGTCCTTCTGTTACCTGAGGCACCTTCCCAGCTTTATGAGGCTGTATGACAAGAAGAGAGTGCTTTCATGACTGATGGAAACATATGCTGGGGAATAATCTTATTGTAGGTATGAGAGCCAAAAAAACACCTCTCTGATCTGTGTTGTCTTAGAAGTGAAAACCTGCCAAGCAGGGGAGCCAAGCTAAGATTTTTATTTAGTCCAAAGCCTTGGAGACTTTCCCAGCTTTATATTTTAAAAATAAAAAATCAAAGCACTGAAGGAGGGCAGGCTTATATTAGATATTAGGAAGAAATTATTTCCTGGGAGGGTGGGAGGCCCTGGCACAGGTGCCCACAGCAGCTGGGGCTGCCCCTGGATCCCTGGAGATCCAAGGCCAGGCTGGACATTGGGGCTGGGAGCACCTGGGACAGTGGGAGGTGTCCCTGCAATGACAGGGATGGAACAGGATTGTCTTTAAGGCCCCTTCCAACCTAAATCATTCTGTGATTGCATGACACTGGGATAAAGAACAACTAAACCAACTCTTTTTATTGAACAAGAATCATTAACAAAATGAAAAAACTGTTCTTCACTGGAAGATGTGCCTAGATCAGATGTGTACCTGTCCTGCTCCCTGCAGTTTCCTGCCTGACCTAATGAGGACATTTAAAATGCCAGGGGAGGGCAGGCAAGGACACCCTGCTGGATCCTCTCTCACACATCTTTGCCCTTCACGGCAAAGCTGCAACACTTGAGCTCCCAGCAGTCTGGCCTGTGCTCTCCTGTGGGTGATGCTGCAGCCAGAGCTCTTTTTCTGCTGCTGGATTCATCCTTCTCCTCCTTTGGGGCAGCTCTGGCACCTGGAGCCTGGTGACCACTCCGATCAGACACGATTATTTATATATATTTATATATATATAAATTTCTGTCCCTTTGAAAGAAATTATAATATATATTATATCTATC
>NW_005054369.1:1105855-1137943 GCF_000277835.1 Geospiza fortis | reverse complement strand
ATAATATATATTTTTTATATATATTAAAGGCAAAGTCATTATATGTGGCATAAAATAGAAGTTTTAGGGTAGCTTAAGGCTGCTCACATGCAGCTTTGCTCACTGGGGACTTTTTGAGCTTTCTGGGCAGTGATGAACTGAAGGTTACACTGCACACAATGCAAAAAAGCACCAAAATGCTTGGGGTTTCCATTGCCTGTGCACTGGCAGGAGCTGCTTCTGCTCAGCCCTTCTTCTCCTGCTGCCCCCCGTGTGTCTCTGGTGGATTGTGGCTCCCCTTGTCCATGCCAGGCAGGAGAGCCTTGAGGAGGAAGAGGAGTTGCAGAAGCAGCTCTTGGAAACTCAGGTGACCTGATGGGAGAGAAGGAACCTGAGCCTGGTTTTAGTGAATACTTGGATTGTTTCATCATTTCCCTTTTTGAGGAAAAGCACTTCTGCCTTGAATTTTTTTCTCGGCTGTGAATTCTGTGAATCAAATTTTTCTCCTCTCTTTTTTTAAGCCTAAAACAAGCAAAAACAGGCTTTGAACAAAAAATTCTGGATTTGAGGAGTCCTTCCTTTTACCAGTCAAAGGAAGCACGTGAGCTCGAGGGCTGCTGCTGTTCAGGCACCTCAGTCATTCCTGGGAAACCTGGAATGATGGAAAAGTGTTCTTTTGCCACCATAAATGGGCAAATCTGCTTAGATCATCCAGAAGATCTGCAGATGATGAATTCCACAGAAAAAGTGGAGCCCAGCTGCAAGAACCAGGACTTCTTTTTGATTTTTACACTGAAGAGATCCAAAAATCAGGAGTGCTGCTAGTGCTGGCTAATAGGGATAAAGTCCAATGCCTTGAAAGTGAGCAGGATATCTGTTGCTTTGGGGCAGAAATAATATAATATAATATAATATAATATAATATAATATCATATCATATCATATCATATCATATCATAATAAATATATACTTCTTAATAATAAGTAATTCTTAAGTAATAATATATGTATAATACTAAATGTAATAATAATATATGTAATTCTTCATATTGCTGCCAATACATCTTCCAGCTTTAGGAACCAAATATCTTTAAACAACTGTAGAGTGGGACACTGGAAGCATCACTGTGGAATTGTGCCAGGGATTTAAAGCAATGATGTGGTGGTTTAAAATATGCACTCTCTTGACAGAGGGAAAGAAACTATTAATCACTCTTAGCAGTTTGGCAGGAATTTGAAAAACAGAGTAAACTTGTTTCCCACAAACCAAACTCTCTTCTGATAATTCAGCATCATCTTTTGTATCAAGAGCAAACCCACATGTCAAAATAGAGTCAGTGTGTGCTGACAGTAATGCAAAGCTTCAGGCTGTGTGAATGCACAGGATGTTTTGGTTTTCAGGAGAGGATGTAATGTTGCAGTGAGTGAGATGTGTTTTCTAAAAATTAACCTTTCAGTCATGGTAAATTGTGAACTATCACCCCATGCCATGGAATGACAAAATGACAACAATAAGGAAAAGCATGGATGAAATGATCTGTGCAGGAAGTTGGAGTTCTGCAGTAAAATTATGAAATTTTTAGAGAAAAATCAAAATAGACTTGCTTTCAAGCATGTTCTCTTTAAGACCTTTCAGCTTCGTAAAAATATTGAAGAATTTTTACTTTTATGCAAGATATTTGTCTTTAAGAAAAAAAATGTAGGGGGAGCAACTTAATTTTTCAAGCCTGATTTGGGTAAAGGTTATTCTCTGTGTCTTCAAAATTGCAATAGCTCTTTAAAGGTTTGAGGAGACACCAAATCAGTGGTGCTGCTGGCTGGAAGGAATGGCTTTCAGGTATTGCCTGATTCTAAACTGACACCCTTTAAGCTGGTCCCTAATTTTCATTAGTGCTGAAGAAACATTTTAGCCAGAAGCTGGTGTAGACACCATGGTAAACTCCCTACTGTGGCACTCCTCTGCTTTCCCTGTGCTGCTCTGTAGGAATAGCAAATAATAAATGCCCAGCAGATTAGATTTTGTGTCTGATCATGCTTTTGCCACAGACAAGATCCCTGTGATTGAACAGAGGAATGATTTTGCAATTTTTTTTTTGGTAGTGCACCCTCGACCTCAGGCTTCCCCGTGTGCAGTGTAGCTCTTCATGATGCCCCAGCATCCCTTTTGACAAACTGTCCTGAGGGAACTGTAGGTCTGTAACAAGCTGGGTGCCTTCCAGAGATGCAGCTGAGGATAAATTTAGGTCAGTGCAATTTGCCTGCTTGCTTCTAATTTCGGTGCTACAGCATTCTGCTCTTCAGTCACAAAATGAATGTGCTGCCCCACATTCCAACTCATTGCTGCACTCACTGGCTGTTTCTCAGAAGCTCAGATTTGTTTATTAGGCAGTGTCTATGGCAAGGGGGTAATTTCCTTGCTTGCAAGGCAGTAAAAATCAGAGTCACAGAATCATCAAGGTTGGAAAATGCCTCTAAGATCATCAAGTCCAACACTGCCAGGGTGTTTTCAGCTATTCCTGGTGCTGAGGTCATGGTCTCAGTAGTAACACTGGCTTCCTGAAGAGGTAATCACATGAGTATCTTCAGCCTTCCAACGATAACAGAAGAGCAGTGATAATCCTTCAGGTGGCACTGGGGTAGCATTCAGGAAAGTGGAGTGGGTATTCACAGGTATTTTGAGCTGCTACTACAATCTAAGAGAACAGAATTTTGCACTGTACACATGGAGGGCCAGAATTCAGCAGTGCAGGGCTGCTTGAGAGAGCAGAGAAGAACAAACCCCAAAGCCTGCCCAGCTCACAAGTACAACAGACAAAGCTGGCTCTGGCTTTCAGAGCAGCCCCTCCTGTCCCCTCGCAGAGGCTGTGAAAACACACCCTGGTGAAACTTCAACAAGTCCAGGGGAAATGTCTCGATGTTTTATCCAGATCATGTAACAAAACAAGCAGCTGCTGTGTGCAGACTTGGGTAATTCTGGCGCATTAAATCAGTGCAAACTGTTATTTGCCCTGACTGGCTGACGGGACTGCAGAGATGATTACAGCTTTCCCAAAGTCAGCCTCATGGGGTAAATTGTTCCAAATCCATAGAAATCATATCAAGTGTATTGATGGGAGTTATAAAACAACCTGAACTCATTGCAGGAAAAGCTCCCTTGAGATAATAATGTCAGCAGTTCCATGTTACACTAATGTTTATGATGGGTTTACCTAATAAATTAGATTTCCTCTGGGTGTGGCTTGGTGAATCCTTCTCATGGGTTTTCATGAGCCAGCCTTTGGCAGCTACACCTCCAGGGCTCTCCATCTATTTGTTTAATTTCACTCCCTGTGCCCTGTTGATTTTCCAGCTCAGTTCTTTCCCCCTGCCCAGGGTTTTGTCTGATGAGCTCTCCCCACCTCTGGGGAGCTGCCTCGGTGACCAGCTGGGGTGATCCTGTGTGGGTGGGCTGCTGACAGCACACCCAGGGACAGATTGATGCTCTGCCAAGTTTGTTTGACAGAAATGTCAGAGCTGATGCTCTTCTGTTGTGGCTCTGATTCGTCACAGGGATCCTGTGCCCAACCTCTGTCACTCACGGGCAGGGAGCAGGTCAGTCCCACCCCGGGGCAGTGGTCACTCTGCACTCCCAGAGGGTCCTGCCTGGTCACTCTGCACTCCCAGAGGGTGCTGAGGAGGGCACAGAACCTGCCCTGCACAGTGGGGATGCTCAGAAGAGGAAGGAAAGCTTTGTAACCTCCGTGGAAGGGACTTGAAATCAAATGAGCCGAATCCTTTTGGGAAAGGAGACTTCCAGTGAATTTGGGCATCTGCTGCAGCTGATTGCTCACCCTTACTCATCACAGCCTGGGTTTGTGTCTTTGGCACGTGCATGATGACTTGGTGCAATGAGAATGGTTGGGTGGGGGTCATGTTGGGGTCATCAGGCTCCTTGTCCCTCCGCTTGTGCCCTTCCCAAACCAGTGTCCCTTCCACATGCACTGGGTGGCACTTGGCCACCTCTCTGTGGGCTTGAGAGCCTCCAGCATTGCTGTAAATATTCTCCCAGCTGTGGGCACAAATGGCAGTGTTTGTTTGCTGGTGACTCTCATTTACTTTCATTTTCCTGTATTTTAATATTCATGAATTGAGGAATTGCCTGGAAAGTCTGGATTTCTCTCCTCAAATACACGACTGATTTACAAAGGTGGGGTAGGTGCAAAAAAGAATGGAAAATTAAGAGTGCCACAAAAAGAGGTTCAGAAGAAAAGGCATCACAGCTTGGTTGTGTTCAGCAGATACAGAGAATCTGGTGCAGAAAGAATTTCAAACTCATGCAGGTCTCATTGCAGAGTGGCCAAAAATGAGGGGTTTTAAGACCAAAATGTTTGGGGCAGAGGATGTCTCTGACCCTGGCACCTTCAGGCATTACTGGCTGAATGTACAACAGCAAAAAAAGAAACATCCACAGCTGGCACCAGATTTTCTGGAATGTCATAATATTAATGTAAAAACCTGGCTGTAAGTTGCAGGTGTTGGGTTGGAAAGGTATTTGCAACCCCAACTCCTGTTTATCGAGTGAAGCTTTGAAAAATCTGTGCTGAATTCAGTTCAAGCAAGTGGAATTCTGGCTCTGAGCTTTTCTTCATTGGGCCTCCAAAGAGATGGATTTCACAGCAGTACATTCATTTCAGTCAGCTAGAAGCAATTTTAAAAATTAAATATTCAAAGATTTCAATTATTAAAAAAATACCCTTGCTGGCTCATCAATCTTCATCTCCTAAATCATATTTAGTTTAATTAGTTTGCAAAACTTGCTGGGCTACCTGTGGTTTGCCTGGGCATTTTTTGACTTGGCTGATTTGGAAGCTGTTTGGCAGTGGGTGATTTAAAATTTTATCAGCATAAATATTATTATAGAATATTAATATTAATGGTTTTACATTTAATTGCATGAGAGTACAAATTAATTTTTCAAGTAGAAAGCCATTTAGTTGCCAGCATGCTGATTCTGTTGCATGAGTATCATTTAGTATAAGGCTTGTCCAGCATTTTTTTGGTACGGAGATTTTGCTATATCAAGTATTTTGGTGTGACAGTTTATTTACTGTTGCTGGGTACACATTTATTTTTTATATTCATTTTAGGGGTTCTATTGCAGATAAATCAGGTTGGCCTGACAGCAGAAGAATAAAATGGTCAGTTGGAGCCAGGTCTGTTGTTCATGGGAGCTCTGCTGGTGTTTGTTGGTCTCATCCCAGGAATGTCAGAGAATCATGGAATAGTTTGGGTTAGAATGGATGTCAAAAGTCATCCTGCTCCAATCCCCCTGCCACAGGACACCTTCCACGATCCCAGGGTGCTCCAAGCTCCATCCAGCCTGGCCTTGGACACTGCCAGGGATCCAGGAGCAGCCACAGCTGCTCTGGGAAATCCATTCTCACAGGGAACAATCCCCAATTCCCAATCTCCCATCCAGCCCTGCCCTCTGGCAGTGGGAGCCATTCCCTGTGTCCTGTCCCTCCATCCTTGTCCCCAGTCCCTCTCCAGCTCTCCTGGAGCCCCTTCAGGCCCTGGAAGTTGCTCTAAGGTCCAGTCCAGAGCCTCCTCCAGCCTGAACACCCCCAATTCTCTCCTTTCCAGACAGGAAGGTGCTCCATCCCTTCAGTCTTCTTTGTGGCCCATCTCTGCCACTCTGGGTGTGAGCTTCTGCTCACCAGCACCTCAAATCACCTGTTGACCTCAAATCCTCTGGACTTTCCTTGATGTGGAAAAGCACTCTCAGAGATGAGGATCAGAGTGTTAGGTTTATTTCACTTGTCAGCTTTCCATGATTGAGAAGCTTGGCATTAAAATATGACATACAGCAGGAGCTGCTCAAAGGGAAAAAAACCCAAACAATCCCAATTCCCTGCTGATCCACTGCCTGCTGGAGCCTGGGCAGGAAAAACCTGGCATCCCTCCTCTGCTTCCCATTCTCCTGAGCTGGGATTCAGCCTTTGTCCAACACACAGAGAGAAAAGTCAGGAAATTGTATCAGGGCAGGCTCAGCTGGAAGATGTTTTGTTGTGCAGGTGCTGCCCATGATCTTTTTCTCAGTAGCTGATGCTGTAGTTAGATAAGGAAAAGCTGATTATTGGGACAGCAACCTGCCAAAGCTGTAGGAGATCTGCTTTTAATTCTCTGCTTTGATTCAGGTTTACTCTCTGTCCCTGGGCAAGTTATTTAATCCCTCAGCTTTTCTTTTTTGGATAAAAATGGAAAAGCAGGACATTTTCATGCATCACAAAAGACTGAATTTGAAACTGAAGGTGTTGAAATAAGCTTTGTCTAAGGCCAGTGCATTACAGATAAAAATCAAATAATTAGTAATAATTCAAAAATCCACCCTATTAAGTGCATTTGGATCATATTTTGATTTTTGCATTTACTGTCTCTGAAAGGAATTGATTAATATTGTCAGTGGATACTGAGATTTTTCAGATAGGCTGTGTATGAAGAGATAAGGCTGCTATAAATTTTAAAAGGCTTTTTTTAAAAGGGATGCACCTGATTCCCTGTCAAATCTGTACCTTGTGATGTTTTTCCAGCATGGAGGAAATTTGTGAGGCAGAAGTGGCACTTTGTGGCAGAGGGTGATGCGCTGGGGGTAACCTCAAACACTCCTGGATTGTCACACAGTGGCTTTGGGTTGCCTTGCCCTGTGCCAAGAAAGGCTCCATAATTAATGCTCTCTATTGTGAATGCTGGCCTAGGACTTCCCTGGAATTCTGTCTCCTCAGCTCTATAAACCCAGCAAATATCTGTAGTTTTCTTTTAGGAGTGCAGTGGTATGTCCTGGGAGATTTTATAGAGTGGAACCAGAAAAGCTTCTCTGAAACAACAGCAGGGACATCCTGAGTCTTGGAAAACATTACAGCTTTATTTCAGCCTTCCTTAGACAGCTTTATTGCTCAGTGCTGATGGGCTCCAAAGAGATTGGATGTGACAGAAATCCCTGTCTGCAAATCCCAAACCTGAGGAGATGGATCTTGGTGTCACCAGGTGATCACACAGACAAAATTCCCCAATACCTCTCCTAGCACAAGGCTTGGCTTTAGCTGCCCTGTTCCTCTGATGGATTGCCACAAAAAAGCTTCAGATTCCTGTGCCTGCTTGAATAAACCAGGTGTGTCTGGAACTCCTGCATCCCAGGAAATGCTGTTCTTGGAGCATCCAGCTGCTCCCTGGGGTCAGCAGCCCTCCTGTGCTGCACAGGGGAGGGAAAACTGCAGCTCTTGGGAGGATTTAGGGAGTTCTTGTCTGGCCTGGAGCTGTGGAAGTGTCTGGAGTTTGAAGACACTCAGTCAATTAGGGCTTTGCTGGTTTTTTCCCAGATCCTCTGACCACAGGAGCACACACAGGGCTCCCCTTCCCCAGCTTGGAGGATGTGGCTTTTAGGGAGAAGGTGCCATTTCCCAGAGGAGTCTCAATTTACAGGAGCCTCCTTAATATTATCAGAAGCTGCTTTTATTATGGCACTGGGGGAAAAGGGGGAAGGATTTAAGCCCCTGGAGGCAGCTTTGCATGCAGTGCCAGTGAGAGAAGGATTTGACCCCTGTGATGTTTTTATTCTGCTTTTTGCTCACAGGCAGACACAATGGATACACGCCATGGTGTGTACCTTCATACATTGCACTGATTTACCTTTCTTCATGACCCTCTGAGGTCCTTCTATCCTGCCAGTGTCCAAGACTGGATGCAGTCCATTAGGATTCTAATTGCATTCTGCCCCTCCATAGCACGTTGCTTGTTGCCACTCAAGATGGAAAATGTGCACGACTCCTTGTATATGTTTTCCTTTGGGAGAGGTTTGAACTTTTCTAATGGTAGGGAGTGAGAAAATCAAAATATGTTAAATGAAAGTCCCAGCTTAGAAATGTTACTGTGACAGCAACATTTTCTCATGCCAGTAAAGCAAGCTTGTTCTTTTAAACATCCTGTAAGTGCCATGATTTTCTTACAAAAGTCTGTCCACAGTTGTTGTGGTTTTATGTGACTTTAGTGCTCTGAGTTTCTTGTGCAGATGTTGAGTAATGAATATGGATGTGCTGTGTTTGCCCTCCTAATTTTATCTGTGCGGCTGAAGTGAAAAAAGTTCTGTAATACTTCAGAAGGAATGCTGTTATTTGGTTTGTGGTGTTGCCTCTTTTGGTCACTTAGCCTGATTTTGAGAGATGATGAAGAACAGTAAAAAACCCAATTATGCAAAGCTCATGCAAACTCCCAAAAAAATGAGCAAGGAAATAAAAAAAAAACAAGCAAAAAGCTCAATATAATTTTATCTGCATTGAATATGTACAGTGCCGCCAGCACCCCCTTCAAACCCAGGAGTTTTGCTCTCAAGCTTATATTTTCCTGGTAATTCAGAAAAAGCTATTTTCCTCTTTTTAGAGTTTTACTGTTGGCCATTTTATAGAATGGGCTGGAAGGGAATTTAAAGATCATCCCATTCCCCCCCTGCCATGGCAGGGACACCTCCCACTGTCCCAGGTGCTCCCAGCCCCAGTGTCCAACCTGGCCTTGGGCACTGCCAGGGATCCAGGGGCAGCCACAGCTGCTCTGGGCACCTGTGCCAGGGCCTCACCACCTTCACAACCAAGAATTTCTTGCCAATATCTGATCCAAACCTACTTTCTTTCATCACCTCTCTCCTGGCACTCCCATGTCCTCGTCACAACTCCCTCTCCTTCCCTCTTGTCAGCTCCTTTATTTGATGGAAGTAAATCAGCCTTTCTTCAACTTGAGAACACAGAGAAGCTGAGGGAAGAAAGTTCTTTGCAAGAGTCAGGAGAAACTTATCCAGCATGCTGAAGTCACTGTTTATTTTGTTGTGTGTCATTTATCATTTTACAGCCAAATTTTAGAGACGCCAGCGCGGCACTTCTCAGCTCTGCAGTAAATCTCCTGCCCCAGGAGCCCTTCCACTGAAAGGCAGACAATTAGGATTTTCAGAGTGCTGCTAACTTGTTACAGTTGTTTACCAAATACTAAAGTTGTGTGCATTACAAGTGATAGATGTACCCTTCTTTTCATTGCCATAACAAAAAGTTGTCTGCTTGGCAATAGTCAAGATTTTTCCATTTAATCTAACATGAATGGCAAAGTCTATTCACTGAAGGAGGCTGGTGAAAGAGTTGCAAAGGACTGGTTTAGTGTCTAAAACAGAGCTGGGTTTGTTCAGTTGTTATTTTGTTGGTTTTTTTTTTCAAAATCTCATTTTTTTTACTTTTGGGGGCATTAGTATAGAATGTCCAGAAGTGATTTTCCAAATCCTACTAATAATTTGCCTCATCTTTGTTTTCAGATGTGTAAAAAAACTCAGTTGTCTGTTTTATACAAGGCTTGGTGAGCTGGGGCTGATGGTTTTACCCTTGTTCCATCCTTGTCCCTTTTTGGTCTTCATTAGAAGCCTGACTCTTTAGTGAGCACATAAAGGCTGGTTTGTCCCTAAACACAGGCACAGTGGGTTCAATGTGCGAGTGTGTGCTCATAAGTAGTTTGCTATTGTTAGTTGATTTTAAAAGAAAAAAACAAAACAAATCAAAGCTGTATTTGTACAGGAGCAGTACAAGGGGAAGTCCTTAGGTGTGTCTGTCCTTCCAGGCACTCCTGATCTCCAATTTTTTATGCTCTGCTGCTTCTCCACCACCTGCCCCAAAGTCCCCTTTTCTTCTCTCCAGTGCCAAGAGCTTTCCTAGCCCTGGTTTCCCTCCCAGCCATGGGACTGTAGCTTAGCTGAGAACCTGTGCTGAAGAAGAGCAGCTCCAGGGCCCTGCTGGTTGCACATAAATATGAAATTTAATCATCCTGGACTGACTTCATGGTACAAATGTTCCTCCAAGCCACAACTCTCCTCCAAGTCCCTGCCTACTGAAACCAGGTGTTGGGGGAAAAAACAAATCACTGTTGCTCTTTCTGAGTAACAAATGGGGAGGAGAGTTGGGCATTGCCTTCTCCAGCCTTCTCCAGCCTTCTCCAGCCCTGTACACACATTGTTACCTGTCCACAGGTAATGCCTAAGCAGCGTGAAACTCCACAGCTTTAATCCAGAATAAAGGAAGCAACATTTTAAATCCTTATACTCTTCTTTAGCAGGATCCAGATGAGGCATAACTGAAGTATTTGACTTTTATAGATGAAAGGGGATTTTGCTGTAAATCAGATGACATTAGAAAAATCAGCCTGTTGGGGATTGATCAGGATATTGTAGGAGTGCAGTAGTCCTGTGATCAATTGTCTCTCTGTCCCTGTCTCTTGCTAATAAATACAAGAATAACTGCAGGCACCAGTTATTCTTCTATTGAAAGAAATGGAAATTTTGCTGGTTGAAATTCACAGATGTTTCATCCTTGAGGATTTATTACTTTTTTCCCATCCTCTCTGATAATAACAGCAGAACTAATAAATGTTCTGCAGCTGAAAAGATGATCTTTGAACACTGCATAAATCTGTTCTAGATAAGCCATTTATCCCAAACTCTGCATATAAAAGGAGAGGAGAGCAGCAAGTCTCTCACCCCCTGGAATCCCAGAATATTATCTCACCAGGATTTTGCTTCTCTGTGCCAGGCTTTTTGAGCAGTGTGTTGAATCCAGATTGGCATGACTCTGCCAAATGGGATTTCCACTGCTAGCAGCCTTATAAGCTTGATTATATTAAATAATGTGCAGCCATTCTAAGTTCTGGAAAGCAACTTATTTATTCTCTTTTTCAAGGAGTAACTGGGTGACCTCTTACCGAGTGTTGGTGAGCAATGACAGCCACGCATGGACTGCTGTCCGGAACGAATCTGGAGATGTGGTGAGTAAAACAAAACACGTTTTATGAGGAAGAGCAGAGGTGGGAAAGCAGGGGATGGCCACAGATTAGTCAATGGCAGCATCTCTCATTGATTTAAAGAGCAAATCCCAAGGTACAGAATCAGATTTGCCCGGGGAAATGGGGGAATTGCCATCCTCAAAGAGCAGATCTGGCCCGAGCCACCATCAGCCTGGACCTGAAAGGTGATTTTACATTTTACATTTACATTCTCTTACCAAAACCACTCTGAAGCAGTTAGAAGCACTGATGTTGTCCTTTCTTTCCCCCTGTCTGTCCTGGCCAGATTTTTGAAGGGAACAGTGAGAAGGAGATCCCAGTGCTGAACATGCTGCCGGTGCCGCTGGTGGCGCGTTACATCCGCATCAACCCCCGCTCCTGGTTCCAGGAGGGCAGCATCTGCATGAGGCTGGAGATCCTGGGCTGCCCCTTGCCAGGTGAGGGCCTTTGGTAATTCATCTTGGCATGGCATGGTGGCAGGACTCAAAAAGTGCATTTCCTTTGGACGGCTTTGCTTTTGGTATAATATTTATCTTTAGCGAGTAGGATTATACAAAAAGAAATAGAAATATCTGCCCAAGCCCACAGACAGTATCAGGATAAGTTTTGATATGCAAGCCATAGTATCTGTAAGTGCCTTTATTAAAAAAACAAGATTGCATGGGTGATCTGACTGTTTTCCAGGGCAATTTGTATGTAAATTCTTATGATTCCTTTCTCTCCCCTAAAGTTGCATCTAAACAGGAAAAAAAGCAAAAATGTCAGTATTTGGAAAGGTGATTTTTATTGAGTGCAGCAGTTTTTTACTCTGGATTTTTACTGGCTTTACACCCATCCAGGGCCAGATTCTGCTTGGCAGTGCTGGCATTTGTTACCCTTCAGCTTCATGGCTCTGTGTCAGTGGGTGAAGCTGGGAACACATCCCCACTTTCAGCACTGTCCTGCTGAGTGCTCTTCCAGCTTTTCACAGATCTTGGATTCACATGGAAACAGCATCAGAGCATCCCCCTGGTAGTCATTTATTGAGTTAATTGCCCGCAGTGGCTGATTCAGTATATTCCTGAAAGAAAATACCAGAATCATTCATTGAGAAACACAATAGGAATGGGGTGTGTTCATTCAAAATGTAATTGGACTGAAGAACTAATAGGTTTTGATAAGTGCTGACCCATCTTTTTAGCTCAGAAAGAGCTGGTATTTCTTTCTCCTTGCTCATTTTGCGCGTCGCACGCGAGGTGCCCAGGACAAAGCTGTTCCCCAGGTTCCAGAGGCCTTTCCAAGCACATTTTCTTCCTCTAGGATGGGACACGTTTTTGCAGCTCCCTCTAAGTGGATTCCTCACCCTTTATTGGTGCCATTTTGCTCATTGCAAGTTAAATATCTGGATGGTTTGGCTGTGGGAGCAGAGACTTTGACAGTGCTGCTCTAACACTCTGTATTGACTGTGGGACTGGAAATCAAGGGCTCTTCTTTTCTGACAGTTTTTTTTTTCCATAAAAATGACCAATTTTCCTAAATTCACCAAAATCAGGAGGTGGAGCTCTGTTAATTCTCACACTTCTAGCCTTTCCAAAGCCTAGGGCATAGGGAAATACCCCAACAACTAAAGGAGGGTGGAAGGAAAGAAACCCATTTTTCATAACTCTGAATTTCTTTTCGTGTCTTCTAGACTTGTGATTTTAGGGTTTATGCCTTCATTAATCCCTGAATATATTAAACCATTTGCGTTCAGTCTGTGCTCTGTACCAGCTTTCCATCAAGCAGGCTCACAAGGGAGAGTAATAAAGGAATAAAGAGAAAGGATAAAAGGGAAAGAAAAAACCTGAATAAGATTGATATTCTAGGTTAGCACTGTCTGAATGAGATGGAAATGGTTAAAGACAGCTAGAACCCATTCCTGTGGGTAGGAGTCTGTCCATAAAACCTGCTGCATATGCTAGATGCACTAAAAATTGGATAAATCATGATAAAACATTGTTTGGACAACTGGAACAGAGAAGTTACAGCTTATCTAATCAGTATTATATAAGATAATTGCAATTTTTATCAGTGAAATGCTTATATCTTATCCATAGCATACATTTTTGTTGTATCTTAGGCAAGTGTGCACAAACAACCTTTTCTAGATTGTTACAGTAGCTCTAAAAAAAAGAAAGAAAAATACAAAGCTGTGTTGTCCAAGTATGTCAGTGCTGTCTTTGGGCAACAGAAAGGATTTGCTGTTTCACCAAGAGAAAGACATTTCTCTGTGGAGGAAAGATGCCAGAAAATCTTACCTGTAACAACAATCAGTGCTGCCATGTCTCAAAAAAGAGGGCAAAAAGAGGACAAAACCCAAAAACATTTAATTCCCTCTCCACTTTCCAAAAATGCTGGTATTTACATAGAGGGAGGCTGACACACACAATCTTTTGCAATTGCCTCAGACGGATGGATGTGCTTTCCTTGCCTTCTCTTCCTCAAACCTAAGGAAGGTCAAAACAAAATTATATGTGATCAACAGCACCCAGAGATTGGAGAGAGAAAATTAGTTGAGTTCTTCATGCATTTATTTATATTGTAGAGTATTCAAGGCAAGAGACAATTATTTTAACGGAATAAATTTGTGATGGAGTTTAATTTTTAATAGTTCTTATATAGAAAACTATCACTGGTACCATGATCATGCCATTACTTTGAACCCAAGATAAAAAAAGAATTTTAACAGCTCTGTAATGGAGTACTTTTGTGTGTTCTGCAGTGGCTTCAGTCTTATTTTTACTGCTTCTCTCTTAGTGCCAGGCTACCTGGTCAAGTCTAAAGTTCTGTTCATTTTTTGATAAAAAACGTGACTTTTTACAGGTATCTTTCATTATAAATGTCCATGTCAACAGCAGCTCTAAATCCAGCACCTACTTCTGAGAATAAAAGGAGAAAAGAATCAGTTTATAGTTGAAAAATATTATTTCATTGCTGATTTCATGTGTGATGTTAATGCTCATGAGCAATGCTCATGAGGCTGCCATGAAATAGATCATGTGGAAAAAAACTTAGAATCACCTGATGTGGCTGCCAGTGGATTTATTTCAAGATTACACATGTGCTGTCTGTGAGATGTTCAATTTAGTGAAGACAAGTCAAATTCGCTTAAATTACATGGAAATTAAAAAAAATGCAGCCATTTGTTAAACAGCACATTGGGGTTTTAAAGGCAGTCTAAGGGATTTAAACCAGAACATTCTTTTTATTAAAAACTTCTCTGAAACCTTTGGATTGCCTTCATTTGGAACAGCACTTCTGAGAAGCTGAAACTCACTGGAAGCATCAGGGCCTCACTGGCTGGGGCACTGTAGAGCTGTAATAATTGAAAATATCCTTTATTTTTTTCATCAACTGCCAAGCAATTCGTCTTTTCTGGTACTTTTGGTACTTTTTCTGGGCAATTTTCAGAGCCCTCATGCTGCAATGGCGTGAACCCACTTGGAGTTTTGGGGTCCCCAGCACAGGTAATGATGCCTTGTGCAGGCTGCCCTAGAACAGAGGCTGGGCAGAGCTAGAGAATAAAGCAGGGATTTATTCCAAGGATCTCCTCCATGGATCCACCTTGGGCAGCACAAGAGCCCAGCCAGGGCTGCACCCAAGATGAACCAAAATGGCCCCAAAATGCACGGCCGGGCACGGGGTCTGTCACTGGGATCAGTTCTGCTCCATTTGCACCTTGCAGTTCATTGTCCCATTCCAGCTTCAGCCCCTGCAGTCCCACCCTGCTTGTTTTTCTCTCTCCAGCCCACGGGGTTTGTGCTCTTGGGCTGAGATTTGGATCATTTGTCCTTGGTGCCCAGCTGGAGCAGGAATTGTTTTGTCTCCCTGCTCTGTGCACAGAGCTCACCATGCCCTGATGTGAAGCTCAGACCCACACACTAAAGCAGCACAGAATCTGAAAAATAGAAAAGCCAAAACCTGAGGCATCAGAAGGATGTGGAGCTGTTGGAGACCTCAGAGATGACCAGAGGGATGGAGCAGCTCTGCTATGAGGAAAAGCTGAGACAATTGGGATTGTTCACTCTGGAGAGGAGAAGCCTTGGGGTGATGTAACTGTGGCCTTCCAGTGCCTGAGGGAAGCTACAAAAAAAGATGGAGAGAGAGACTTTGGACAAGGGCCTGGTGTGACAGGACAATGGGAATGGCTTCCCACTGCCAGAGGGCAGGGTTAGGTGGGATTTTGGGAAGAAATTCCTCCCTCTGAGGGTGGTGAGGCCCTGGCACAGGGTGCCCAGAGCAGCTGTGGCTGCCCCTGGATCCCTGGCAGTGCCCAAGGCCAGGCTGGACAGGGCTTGGAGCACCCTGGGATGGTGGAAGGTGTCCCTGCCATGGCAGGGGTGGCACTGGATGGGATTTAATGTTCCTTCCAACCCAAACCGTTCTGTGCTCCTATGAATCTGTGATTTAACAGCTTTAGTCACTTGTCCATCTTTACAAGAATAGAAGGATGGAGGGCACAAGGTGCCTCTCCCAGCAAACTTCATTACCTCTACTGGTGATGTACAGACAGATTAGTGGTACAAAAAAGCTAATATATCCCTCTGTATAAATGTGAGTGCCACAGTTTTGCGGGATCTTTTCTCCATGGAAGAAAGAGAGATTTTCTCCAGAATTTCTGTGAATAAATCAGTATATTTCTCCTATAAATCTTCTGTAGTTTAAGTTTTTCAGTCTTTTATTCTAAGTTTTATTAAAAAAATAGTTTTTGCTAAAGTGGACCCATCCAGCTGTGTGCAAGCCTTGCTTGCCTTTCTACACTTTAGCTTTTAATGTTCTAATCTGTATTCCTGCTGCAGCAGAAATCCAGCTGTCCCAGCAGGCTGCAGCAGAGCCTGGCAAAGTATGAGTGTTAATTCCCCAGGGAACTGTCAAATTGAGCTCTGTTGTTGAGGAAGGGCCAGAGATACCATCATTTTCACTGCAGTTTTTTTAAGTTTCCACCAACTCTACAGCATTCACAGTCATTCCCATGATATTAGTGTTTGATGTATGGAAAAAGAGCCAGGCTTTGAAAGGCATGGGATTAAAGTATCAGGGAAAAAAATCGGTTGCTGTATATTTTGGCTCATGGGGATACAGAAACTTTCGACATCCTGTCAGTTTTATGACATTTATTTTTATATTTTTATAAAAAAATAAAAGGAGGTATTTTTTCAATGATGAAGATATTCTGTGGGGCATTGAACACATTGTCTGTTTTGAGAAGAAGTGGGAGTTTTCTTTATGATTTCCATTTCTCATCAGTATATCAATGAGCAATTTCTACAAATAAACATGGGTTTTGATGAGACCAGATTTTTCTGGGGACATTTTTCTGTCATATTTGTAGAGCAGCCTTCAACTGACCTTCCAGCATCTCTGCTGTAAATTAGGAAATGGAAGTGCAGACAAGGATGGGTCATGTTACTGTGAAGCTTAATGGGACCTGCATGTTTCATTTCATTTCATAAATACCTTAAATAGTGCAAAAAATCCCCAAACTTTAGAATTTTATGGGAATATTTAGTGGTTTTGATGACAGAAATATGAAACTTAAAAATGTTATAAAGTATTTTGCACTGTTGTGAATTTTCCATAATTTCAGTAAGGATTTGTTGCTGTGGGATGGTAACTACATATTTTTCCTACTCAGAATTGTTCTTTTTTTTCCCCCACAAAAAAAGTCACAGCTGACAGGTGATATTATGGGAATATAAAGGTTTAAAACAATTTTTTTTCTCTAGAGACAGTGTCTTTTTGTGTTGCAATAAGGATGACATTTAGACTTTTTCATATTTCTCTTTTCCCCCAATAATTTTAAACCAATGAAGATGATTTTGTGTGAAGGGAAACAATTTTTCATAGAAGCCTGACAGCCACTGGCTTGACAAATGATTACTCAGAATTCCAGACATCCCAGATGTGGCAAGTTAAGGAATGTGTCTGATGTTTTCCAAATAGACTTGTTTGTCTCTGAAAATAAATCATAATAGATTAGGCTAGGAGCACATTGATCAGGAACTTCAAAGCTGAGCCATAACAGCCTTGGCCTGTTTGGTTTTTGGGTCTTATTTCCAGGTGAAGGGCCTGGAATGTCAAGGAGACAAAAGATTCTTTTCTAACCACATATCCTCCTTTGATACTTCAAAATGAACAAACTATAAAGAATATCCATAAATAAGTGAATATGTAAATTTTTAGTAACAAACACCTCTGACTTCCACAGGAACTCCTTTGGAAGATAATTAGTAATGCTTAATATGCCAAATGATTCCTTTCCATGTTTTGCAATCAGTGCATGGACTTGGAAAATACTCATCAGGAAAAGTAAAATTCTTGCAATAGTAAATTAATCGAGTGGACACAAAGCATTTACTGTGGCTTTTTCCTCTAATTTGATTTTTCTTCCACTCTTTTATCTTGCATCTGACTCATCATTTCCCAATGACTTTTTCCCTCCTCTGCAGCCTAAGGCTGCCCTTCTGCTTTTCTGTTGAAGTTTGGTTTTTTTGTGCAGAGGAGCTGTCTGAAAAGCTGGTGCCTCCTTGCTTTTGTTTGCATCTGTATGAATTGATTCGTGCAGTGATTAGAAATATTTCAAATTAGTTGTTTCTCTGAGTTTTGCTTTTTAAAACCTGTTTTAGATACACACAGGACAGTGGAATTCAGATTTCCATGTCCCTTACATGCATTGTGCCAAAGCACCTCTATATTTGAAATCCCTAAGCATGAGAAAACTCCTTTTTTTCTTTTCTCAGACCCAAACAATTATTACCACAGAAGAAATGAAATGACAACCACTGATAATCTGGACTTTAAGCATCACAACTACAAGGAGATGAGGCAGGTAGGCAAAGAAGGATGGTGTGTGATGGAGGGTTGATGTGTGCAGGCTTTTCTGCCCTGTGGAATCTGAATTCCACAAAAATTACAATATTGCTTGCATTTGAAAATATTATTAAACTCTGTCTGAAATATGTTTTTAAAATATTTTTTTTCTGTTTTAATCTATTAAAAGAAGCAGTCCAATAAAGTCCCAAAGTCTCAATTTGTACATAAATGAACCTGAAAGAGGTGACACTGTGTGACAGAGGAAGTATTTTCATATAATGTGCTACTCTTTTTCTTCCATATGTATTTGAGTGGTGAATGAAAGAGTTATTTCTCCTTTTAGATTTGACTCTGATTTAGCCATCAGTTTTCTCATCTATTTCTGTGGGTTTGAATAATCAGAATAAACTCTAGAGTCCAATTCCATATTCACAGTTGTGAAAATCAGCAGAAATTCACCAGAAACACCAGAAAAAAAACCTCTGTTAGTATAATTTTAAACCTACCAGCGTTCTTAATCTTGTTCCTTTAACTTCAAACAAGTTCTTGGCTTTGTTATTGTTTTTAATCTTGCTTCATATCACCACAGACACAAGTGTGGGTTGTCCTGAAGAAATATTTCTGCCCACTTTCTCTTCAAATATAAAGATAATATGTTTGGACTTGATGTGTGTGAATCACTTGCTGTGTGCTGGGTTTTCAGTGTATTTATGCTGCATGAATCACCACTGGGTTTTATTGAGCAATTGTGTACTGAGTCACACGTTTATTTTGGTAGAGATTTCATGGCCTATATTTCTTAGCACAAAGATTAGACGAGTAGGAACTCAATTGGCATAATTACTGTCACAAACAATAAAATAAAATGTATTTATGTTGTCATTGCAGAAAGACAGGTTGGTCAGGTTAGAAACATCTTGGGGAAAAAAACTACGGGTTTAAACCAGAATGTTTTTGCACTCTTCATACAAAAGGAAAATCTGTGATCGTGCTGGAGAATTGTGAACTGTGTGCTCTCCCAATTTCTGTTTTCTTCTGTGTCAAAATAGTTAATTTTTTTAGAGCTCATTGGATTTTAATTGCTGATGGGCAGAATATTATGGGTTGCATTGCAGCAAATCTTACATACCCAAAACCATTCTCAAAACTACAGTGCAATATGGAATAATAACTGCCAGAGTCAACTTCTTATTAAAAACAAACAAACAACAACAATCAAAAACATCCCCAACCCCCAAAATATGCATTATTGTCACTTTTCATGGCTACTTCACCACAAACCATCCTAGAAAAATGCTGGGTTTTGATTTATTATCAACACTGAGGGAGGAGGAGATGGTGTTCCCTGGGCCATATTTTGGAAGCATCACATTACATTGGAATAAGTCAAGTATTTGTGAGAGGGAGGGATTTTTCTCTGTGTCAGGTTATTTTAATAGAACTCTCTGGTTAGGAAGATGAAATTTGCAGCTCCAGTTTTCTCCTTGTAAGAGAGCATTCAGTATTCTTCTTCCAGTCAATGGGAACCCCTCGCTGTGTTTTGTGTGCAGGATTGTTTCACAGCCCAAAATATTTCTTATTTGTTCATTTCTGTGCATGTATTTGTACATATTAATGTGGTGCAGGAAGCTGTTACATGTTTGAGGTGGGTATTTGAGTACAACCTTGTCTTTGAGACAACAAACCCAGATCATAGGTGAAATATTGTGCCATCTGTAGGAAATGAGAATATCAAATATGAGATATGTTGATTTTCAGCATTTTATTTCCATTAACTCCACTGCATTACATGTTACCAAAAGAGTCATAGTAAATGTTACTACAAAGGTCTAATGCAGGAAAAGTTCTTTGACTCAGAAAATAATCACATGTTTGCAATTAAAGAGATGATGGGGAGTTTGCTGAGGCCAACACAAATATTTCCACTGTATGTAACAGACTTTGAACTTGGTTCTGGGCATTTTTCTCACTATTAATGAGCATTTCCATACTTTCAACCACTTTTCTAAATTGATGTTCCTGGTATCCATTGAGCACTGGAGTGCCAGGCACGTCAGGAAAGCTCCTGCACGTGGAAGTTTCAGAGTCAGGAGTTCCAGAGGAGCTCTGAGACAGCAGGCTCACATTCCCCATTTCTCAGCTTGTGGAGCTGCATGGATGCAGGGAACCATCGCAGCCAGCTCAGTTTGCTTCAGTTTGAAGAAGGTGCGAGGAGAGAAATTAGTAAACACAGGTCTGAGTCAGTAACATTATTTATACAGCAGGGTTTGAGCCTTTAGCTAAAATAGAACTGCTTTTAATGCAATATCTCTGCTTGCTGGCAGAGTGGAAAAATTCATATTTCTGTTGAAATGTGGCAACCTGCAAAATAAATGCATTTCTGTGCACTGACACCCTGGGTCCCCTCAAGTCCCTTATCTACAGTACCTCACAGAGTGTGTTTTTTTTTTAATCACTCTCCATTATTTTAATCACTCTCCATGGCACAATGTTTTAAAAATGAGATAGCAGAGCTATAAATTCCTGAACTAAACATTAAGTTTTTACTACTAAGAGGTAATCAGAGAAGCAAATGAAGAGTTTGTGCCACATCCAATTTAGAATGAACCAATTAATCGTGGATCTATTTTGATGCTGCATTGTCTAAATATGTTCTTTTTTTTCTCTTTTTTTTGTTGGCAGCTGATGAAAACTGTGAATAAAATGTGCCCAAATATCACAAGAATTTACAATATTGGAAAAAGCCACCAAGGACTGAAGCTGTATGCAGTGGAGATTTCTGACAACCCAGGAGAACACGAAGTTGGTTAGGATTTTAATCTTTACTAAATCTGTTGAAGGGGTGTTGGGATTTGGCTTTTTTCCCCCTCCTCTTCCATATCTGCACTAATTATCTCTGATGGAATTATATTTATGGCAGCAAAGATTTCTAATGTATGTGGGAGGAACCTCAGTGCTGTAGTTCTAAATTGGGAAGGGGAGGGTGAGCACAAATAGAGGACATTTTGAATGTGGGATCAAATTTTTTAATGATTATTCTTCACAGTAATAAAATAAAAGTGAATTTTAATACTGGGGGATGGATTTTAGTTATGGCATTGATGTGGCTATGGATAGAAATTTACCTTAATGCATTGCAAGCACGGACAGGTCAAATCTTCAAATAATTTTTCACTCATGAGGTCTGGGGTTCAAATTCCTACCATGACATAATTCTTCAGCATAGAAGAAACTCATTCAGTCTTTGGTCCTTCTCACTGTGATAGTGCCTGGGACAGCTGTTGGAATAAAGGAATTTTGTGCTTTGCTGTATCCATGAACACCCTGATAATGTGTTTAGATTGGTTGTTAGGAAATTCTCTTCTAGAAAAGTATTTTTATGTGACTTTTAGACCATCAAAACTGTTAAAATCTACCTCTAACATGCTGAAGTTGTGAGTATAATTAAAGATCTGTTTAATCAAATATGGGTTTTAGAGGTTTTACCCAGTGGCTTTAGATTTCACTAATTCATAAGTCAGTTCTAAAATAGCAACAGAAAGCAATTTATTTCTCCAAAGGGACATTTTCACCTCTCATCTGTGCAGCTGAGACATTTCTCCAACACTCCTGAAGTGAAATGTTGCTGATTGACATTGAAGCTGTTTGATAGAGATTTGATTTGCTGCTCTGACTACAACTCTGCTCTGTGCTTTTTTTCCACAGGGGAGCCAGAATTCCACTACATTGCAGGAGCTCATGGGAATGAAGTGCTTGGACGAGAGCTGATCCTTCTGCTCATGCAGTTCATGTGCCAGGAATACCTGGCTGGGAACCCACGCATTGTGCACCTCATCCAGGACACCAGGATCCACCTGCTGCCCTCAGTGAACCCTGACGGATATGACAAGGCCTATAAAGCGGTAATTAGGGTGATGAGCACATCAAGGAATTATTTTCTTTCCAGCAGATGGATCAGAAATGCTCCTCTTGTCTTTATTTTCTTCAAAGATCATGTTTTGCGAGCGATCAAAATTTAAAAGTGAAAAGATGGGCACATCAAAGTAAACACAAGCCATCTTGGGAAAAAGATGAAAGAAACAGTGTTTGATGGGATGTTGGCTAACAGGAAAATGAACATGAAAGTAGGGTCACAAAGACTGCCAGAGCAAACCATCCTGAGGTGTACAGAGCCATGGGAACACCATTATGGAAAATGGAAAATCCATGCAATCTGTTTCTCACGAGAAACCCAGCTCAGCACGTGAACATTTGCATTCCTCCACAGCTGAAATTTTATAGTGTGCCTTTAAGGAGAGCATGATATATTGGGCATCGTAATAATTCAGTCTGGATGAAGACAGACAGCAGGAAAAATTGCAGGGGCTGGTCAAATGCATTGGAAAATCTTCCAGAGCAGTCTGCAGAAGACTGGAATAGGAAAGTCAAAATCATAGTCATGGGAGGGAATGTCTGTTGTCTCCATTAAGAGATATATTTTGGCTACCCTCAAGTAAATTTTCATGGATTTTCCTTCACCTCATTCAAGATTTCATACAATTTTTTTTAAAAAGCGCCAGTGATTTAATTCAGTTAATTAAATAATTAATCTTCCATTTCTCTGTATAGAATTATCTCTGGGACATTCCCAAACATTCTGCAGGGGCTCACAGGTTTCTGGATTCTAAATGAACATTAATTTTTAATTTTCTTTCTTTTTCTTTCTTTTTTTTTTTTTTAATCTAAGGGTTCAGAACTGGGGGGCTGGTCTCTAGGACGATGGACTCAGGATGGCATTGACATCAACAATAACTTCCCTGACCTAAACTCTCTGCTCTGGGAGTCAGAAGATCAGAAGAAGAGTAAAAGAAAAGTTCCAAACCATCACATCCCGATCCCTGACTGGTACCTGTCCGAAAATGCCACAGTGAGTACGGCCAGGAGAGGGGACACAAAGGCTGGGATGTGCTGAGAGAGCGAGATTTACATTTCTCAATAAATGGATAACTTGGGAGTGAAGTTCCACACCTGATCTAAGTCAATAATTCCCTTTATGTCAGTGGAAATAAAAATGCGCCAAAAAAGCACCATTTCCCCCAGGATTTAGAGCCAGGTCTTGAGGAAGAAAGTGTTTCCTAGAGGATTTTCTTTTCCATCAGCTATTGCAATAACCTGAAGGACTCCAAACCCAACTTTTAGGCAGCAAGGTAGGCAAGAAGAAGCACAACATGAGCTCAGCCATGTGGATCAGGCTTCTCCCAGGTTTTGTGGCATAGATGAGCTCTTTGAAATCCCAGTTGTCCTGGGATTTTCTTACTTGCTCTTACTTGAAATATATTCTTATCTCAAAAAACACAGCAACAGATCAGGTATATGCAAACCTAGTGCTGTGGCTTACGTTAATGTCATTTATTGGATTGTAATGCCAGAAATTTAACTTATTTTGGCCTGACTTTTTAAATATAATGGCCACTATTAATATCAGCTTCACTGTGGCAGTTTTTAGTACTTTAGAACCACACAATCATAGAACAGTTACAGTTTAAAGGGGCCTCTGGAGATCAGTCCAAGGCAGGGTGACATAGGAACACATCCAGGTGGGTTTGGGATGTTTCCAGAGAGGGAGACTCCACGACCTCCCTGAGCAGCTGTTCCAGTGCGCTGCTACCCTCATGGAAAAGTTCATCCTCATCTTGAGGTGAAGCTTCCTGTGTTTAATTTATGGCCTTTATTTCTATGTTTAAAATCCCTTATTTTGGAAACAAAGAGGGGGAGCAATGTCACCATCTGACACCTCTGTCAGTTCCTGCTCTGGGCCTCACTCGACATAGATGTTCCTGTTCCATAAATGACTGATGGTGAAGGTTTTGTTAGCTCTTAAGTGTTGTCTGTGACCTCCCAAGGAGGGCTGACAAGCATAATAATTTAAAGAAGGCCTTCTCCTTGCCCACATCCCTTCTGCTGGCCCCTCACACTCAGGAACTCCTGATCCTGCTCTCCTTTGAAGCAGCACAATCAGATTTCCACGCTGAACCAGATCTGCTGTCGCTTTTCCCCCCAGGTGGCGGTGGAGACGCGGGCGATCATCGCCTGGATGGAAAAAATCCCTTTTGTGCTGGGTGGCAACTTGCAGGGGGGAGAGCTGGTGGTGGCCTATCCCTACGACATGGTGAGGTCCATGTGGAAAACCCAGGACTACACACCCACCCCCGACGACCACGTGTTCCGCTGGCTGGCCTACTCCTACGCCTCCACGCACCGCCTGATGACGGATGCCAGGAGGAGAGCCTGCCACACCGAGGACTTCCAGAAGGAGGACGGCACTGTCAACGGAGCCTCGTGGCACACCGTGGCTGGAAGTAAGTGGCAGAAGCTCCAATTGGTGTTTGCTTGCTAATTAGGGTAAAGCCAGCGCTGCCTGGTGTGCGTTGCAGTGGCAGCGGCGGTAAAAATGTGTGTTCCAGGAGGAATATTTCCAGATGCCGCTGCTGTCATTAGTACCTGGTGACTGCTTCTTTTGCAGCCCAGTTTCCCAAAAATGCACGTGCAGAACAGTAGCTTTAAGAAGTCTGTGCACTCAAGATTGTTTGTCAGGAAGAAACCAACCCAGTCCAAGACCCCACACAAGGTGACAAGAAGAAAACTGCTGCCAAGCACCACAGCCAGTGTCAGAGCTGAAGCAGGGGCTTCAGGGAGAGATTCCAGTGGCTCACAGATTAGGAAATCCTGATTGCAGCCTCCTGCTGACTGAACTCGGCCTCAGATCAGCCCTCACTCACATTCACTGGCTGCTGCAATGAAATGCCATAAAAAGCTACTGTTTGCCTGCTACTCTTTTATTTCTAAAACACCTGGATGTCCTTACACTTAAATTTTGTATGGGCTCCACAGGCATTCCTGCTGCCAGGATAAATCACAGCCTGGATCAATCTGCAGACACCCAAGCCTGTCACCCTGTTAAGGAGCACAGAGGGGAAGCCATGGCCTGTAGTGTGGCCAAAACCTCCATTTCAAGGAAAGCCCAATTAGAAACCCATTTTTAACAGCATTAAGCATGTTTGCCTTTGCTCAAAATCCTCGTGTTTTTCTAAGTGCATCAATCAAGCAACATATTCCCTGAAATTAGGAAATGAGACAGGCATCTGCCACCAGTGGGCTGACAACAGGAGCAGCACTAATGGCAAACAGATGCAGGCCAGTGTCTCTGAAATCCAGATTTAGTTGAACCTGGCTCGTGTTTGGAACCTGCAGGTACTTCCACTGTGTAAACATTTTGGGATTTTGGACGTGGCTTTATGGCTTTTATGTTGGCCCATGTGGAGTTAGTGCTGGCCATCCTTTAAAGGCTATAGTTGAGAATTAGCTTTTCAAATATTTTCTCAGGAGCTTAAAAAGTGTTGGGTGAGTTTGGGGGAAGCCTTGAACTCTGAGGTCTGACAGTACAATCCCGTACATTTCTGCAGATTCTAAAGCATTCTCTGAGACCTGACATGACCACTTAATTATCTAATTTATGAATTTAATTTTCCTAAGTGCTATAAGAAACATCATTGTGAATCAATCCAGAAAAGATGACATTGGCCCTGTCACTTACAGCTGTCCTACTGAGTTCCATTAAGTAAAGATGGACAATATATAGATGCTGAATATTACCCTGATTTCTTAGGACCAATTACATTTTGGATTTGTTTCATCTGATTTGCTTTATTTCTTGATGATGTTTTAATTATGATTTATGTCCTGCTCTGTTACATTATGGTAAGACCTCTAAAAAAGTGCTTGCAGAAGCTCTCTCTCCCACCCATCCTTTTGTGTGAGTGGCATCTCCTCATTGTACAACACTTTGAAACTGCCCCTCTCCTCATCCACCTGCTTCCTTGCAGTGGTCCTGCACAGAAACTTCTCACTGCTCATGCCATGGGAAAATTTAGATGGCATTAGATTAATTTAATTTAGAAAATATTTAATATTTATTTAAATATCAAATAAATCTCTAATATTTATTTAATTTAGGAATATTAGATTTCATTTCCGTCTCTAGAGAAGCGTGTGCACTACAGATACCCAGCATTTCCTCATGCCTTTAGAACCCAGCCATGATATTTCCTGCACATTATTTTGACTGCAGTGAGTGCAAGTTCTCCAGCAATTTTACATATAAAGTTTCTGCACTGGATGAACTGCACAGAGGCAAAAAAGGGGATTGATTTAATTTTATTTCCTGTGTTTTTGAGGCTGGATTTGCATGTTCAGGCACTAGGAAAGAGTCACTCTTGGCAACACAAAGCCATTTTCTTAAATGCATGTATTAAAACTGAGCAATTAGTGTGTATGGCAAAACATTTCACAGCAGATTAATCAGGATGTTATACAGTATGTGAGGGGAAAATAATTGTGGCTGTTTCTCAAGTGGAGGGGAAGCACATTTATGTAGAGTAGCATATGCCACTGGCTGATGTTAAGGTTTTCCCCATCAACAAAAGTGAAAAGTTTAACATCTGTATTATATAATCCTCCTGCTCTGCTTCCAGAAGGCACTGAGGGCTCATTAAATACTTGACTACTGCTCTGTGCTAATTGGACAGGAGCAGGGATTTTGGTTTAACTCTTCTTGGTCAGAAGCACTCGGTGAATGCAACTCCTGCTAATCTTTGCTATTTAAAAAATAACAATTAATGATCATTAACAAACATTTTAAAATATTTTCTTATTAGAAGTGCAGGTGGAACAAGAAATGAAGCTCACAGAATTTCTTCCTCTAGTGTTCATGTTCTGTATCTCGTTATCTGTGTGAGAGTGGAGAACTAATAAGCAGGAAAAATAATGGTGAGAAACGGGAGAGAAACCTGCAGAATGGAAATGTTCGAGCTGTGTATGTAAAGACAGCCCTCCTTAGAGCTCCAGGCCTTTGCAAAGGTTACAGTGGTGTCTGAAATGCAGAATTAAACTGCAGCTTCTCAGAGACTGGAGGCACTGGGGTTCCTGGGGCTTGATTAGGAGATATTTCTGATGGAAATTCCTATTGCAGAGCAACAGTGCAGATCCCAGTCTTCTGCAGCACAGTGATAGGGAGAAAAGATCCCCTTTCATTTCTTACAAACTACAGACACCATATGTGACCTAAAATAATTATTACTGCCTTGATTTTTCTGGCTTTTCTCTCAGTTAGGTTACTCAGGGAGGAAAACAGACTGAGGAACTCTTTCACCAACTGCTCTGATAAATCACTTTTACATAACAGCCCCTGTGAGCACATAGCTGTGTGTCCTGGCATTCAGGGTTCTATCAAATGGGAATTCTGTGAATTGGGTGAACAGCTGCACCTCCCTGCCACCCAACACAGACAATTCCATTTCTACCCAGGGCACTCATAAGGGAGAGCTGCTCCATGGGTAATGTCCAGGATTAGGAATGCTTAGTGCTTTCTTTAAAAAGCATAAATTTTTCTTGTAGAGAGAGACCTTTCCCTGGGCTGTCCCCATCTTCTCCATCTATAGAATCCCAGAAGGGTTTGGTTTGGAATGGTCCTTAAAACTCATGGAGTTCCACCCCAGGCTTGGAGCAGCTTTTCACTATCCCAGATTCCTCCAAGCCCTGCTGTCTTGGTTTGAAAAGCCAGGTGTCTGCTAAGGAAGGCAGGAGTGTCCCCTGAAATGGAAAATGTAAACCCCCTCCCTCCAAATTATTGTAAGTTTGAAATTAAGGGGCTCTCAGGCAAAGATATGGGAGCAAGAATTACAGTTCTTTATTAGGGAAGAAAATAAAAATAAAATAAACAATGCAGTAATACAAAACAACTCTGCTAGAGTCAGAGCAGGCCCTGCCCCCTGTGTGTCAGGGGGTGGCACAGCCCCATCCCATGGGGGCTCAGCCCTCCTGCAGTGCCAGCTGTGCTGCTGCTGGAGCAGGGATCCTGCACAAGGGGGGAGTTTTCCTCTGCAGCTCCAGGGCTGCTGCAGATGGGCCTGGGCTCCCTCTGGCAATGCAGGGCAGCAGAAAGCTGCTCCTCTGGCAATGCAGGGGGCAAAGGCTGCTGTGCTGCTCCAGGCTCAGATTGGATCCAGGTAGGAATGCTTGGCTCCTCCCCTGGGCGGAGCATCTCCCCATGGGATGCTGGAATTTGATCAGCCCTGCAGGGACACTCACTGGCCGTGGACAGAAGATAATTAATAATCAATGGCCCATGAACAGAAGAGATCTCCTGGAGGGAGTATTGGCTGTCGGACAGATAAAGAAAACTGCTCAATGAAGTGCAGAGAACTGCCCCAGCTCTGAGAGATGGTGATAGAATACACAGCCCCAGCCACACCTTGCAGCCCAGGACACTTGTCCAACCTGGCCTTGAGCACTCTGGTGCTTTGTTACAGAACATCTGGCATTTCTAAAACCTTTTTTCCCTTCCAAATCTGCAGGCTAAGCCAGCTGGATGAATACCCAACTTGTGTTTAGAGAAGTTACATTACTTTGTGTAAAAACTCGGATCTGACCAATAGATGAAAAAGGTCATGAAGTTGTTCCCTTTTTCCCCAATATTGTCAGGCATCAATGACTTCAGCTACCTGCACACAAACTGCTTTGAGCTCTCCATCTACGTTGGCTGTGACAAATATCCCCACGAGAGCGAGCTGCCAGAGGAGTGGGAAAACAACCGCGAGTCCCTGATTGTTTTTATGGAACAGGTATTCACCTGGCACTTTTTGTTTGGATTTAGATGTTTATTAGTTTTATTTATATTAATTTTTCTATGTATATATTTAGTAATATAATTTACATTAATAATAGATAATATTTATAATAGATATTATTATAACATGCAATATATAATATATAATATATAATAAAATATAATGCTATATTAATATATAAAATTATATTATAATATATAATGATATATTATAATATTTATATATTTTTATATTTATTTATATTAGTTTTATAAGTTGTGAGTTTTGTAGTATTTTACTAATCAACTAAAAAATGGAGTAGTATTTTTAATAAGGGTTTTTAAGGATAAATTGTCTAATTAAGAAATGATACTTAAATTATTTTTATTTTTAACTTAATTTATTAATTGTGTTTTTTAATGTGCACTTTTTTATTTAATTATATAATACTACTTACATTTATTAAGAAGAAAGTGAAGAAAAAGGATTACTTTCTGTTTTAAAACTTTTATTTTATATATATTATTATATTCTAAAACATTAAACTTTAAGTTTTCTATTATGTGATACTTTACACTTTTATTTAAACTACACACTTATAATTTTAGCATTATTATTTAATTTTGGAAGTTTTTTTATGATTTTAGGTTAAATGTAGTGGTTTTTTGGAGTTCAGTGCCTGATAGTACAGAAAGTCTAAAATTCTTAGCAGCTAGGGTTCCAACACCTACTATTTTTCTTGCATGACTAATTATGTGGTTATTGGTGTTTTTGATAGACATAGCACTTCAGCCGGGCTGCTTTGACTTCAGGGAATAAAATAATGAAGCTTCTGAAAATGTGATGTGGGTGATGAGCTTGCCAGAAAGGCCTGCTGGAAAAGACCCCAATATTGTGTCTGTTGCTTCATCTGTTCTTTTTATCTATATCTTGAATTTGATGCCTCAGATATCCTAACAAAATTCACAAACTGATTCACAAGTAAATGCCTGAAGGGCTGCTACAGGGTTAATAATGATGTTCCACAATGTGGTGAGCCATAAAGTAGGAATAAAGAAATATAATTCACTTATGGAATTAAAGATTCATTGTAAGTTCCTAGGAATATTACTGTTCTTTGCTGTGGAATATTTACTTGGTTTTTTTACTCTCTTCCCAGGTCCATCGTGGCATCAAAGGCATTGTGAAAGATGTGCATGGGAAGGGAATCCCAAATGCTGTTATTTCAGTGGAAGGCGTCAACCATGACATTCGCACAGGTAAAAAAAAAAACCAAAAATACAAAATATCATTGCAAAAGGACAGATTTGTGGTTTAAAAACAAACCCACTGAACCATGTTCCTAAGTACCACATCCACATGTGTTTTGAATGCTAATTTTATGGGGTTTTATCTCTTTACTGGCGTTCTGTGCTTTTCATTTGCTGCCCCTTCCATGTGCTTTGCCACTGAGGCACAGAGTGAGGCAGATTTGGACACACAAACTGATTTCAGGCCCTGGAATATCATAGAGCTTTGTGACTTCCAAATCTTTCATGTTTGCCACAAGAGGTGATCTGAGCCAATAATGAATCCTGGAACATCTAACTTAGTTTATGATAAATTTCAGTGCTACTGTGTCTCCATTGTGAAAGAAAGCATTGAATGACAGATACTTAATTAGGCAATAATGATTCTGCCTTAAATATTTCAAAATGGGACCACTGGGAAATGACAGTGGGAATTAAAGTAATCAGCTGTTTTTTCCTGTCTTGGAAGCCTTGGCAGTGCTGAAAGTCTGCCATAAAGTGTGGGTTGGGTTACTCTGTTAACAAAATTAATGTACTGCTCTGAGTTAATGCAATATGTGATTAATCTCCAGCTCTCTGTATTCTGGATTGTCATGAAAAAAAGAAAAAATAAAGTGCAATAAATGTGCAAGATCCCAAAATCCACCTTGTAACAGTCAGGGAATCTTGCAGCTATTTACATCTTGACTTATTGCTGGGCCTCTATGGCTCAAGGCCATCTGCACTTGTTAGTAAAAATAAAAGTACCTATTTCATTCCCTTTAATTTTTCTTTTTAATGAGACATTTAAGCTCACACTCTGGAATCACTGTGGAATTGGGAACATAAAAGTTCTATCTTGTTTCATATTATCCAGATAACAATACACGTCTCATTAGTCCCTGAAACTAGAGGATTTATGCTGGAGCCAAAAAGCTAAAATGACATGTATAACTCCAGAGAAAGAAGGCAAATTGTCAGCAGTCTCCTTTCATTTATACCTTTTAAAATGAAAAATGTGCCCATTTAAACCTCTGAGTTGCCTTGATGTAAAAATAGGCCAAGCAGGAGAAGAATTATGGCCAGAACCTCTATTCACAAAAGTTTTGTTTCAAGTGAGCAGAGCTCTGCTGTTTCACTGCTGCATTAACGTGGTCAGCTGCCCCGTAGAGCCAGACAGAAGTTGCCTATGAAAGCCCTGTAATAACATTTAAAGGTTTGAGAAAATTCCTTTACTTCTTCCTGTGGACTGAAATAAAAGCAGATTGGTTTGGCTTTCTCCTGGATACAATATCCCTGATGGAAGGAGAGGGATGCTGACATTCAGCTAACACCATTAATGGGCTAATTGAAGGCATTGATTCCAGGAGCAAGAGCTTTGTGGGGAATTATTCCATTTTCCCTCAATGCAGATGTAACTATTGATTAAGTCCGAGTGATTCCATGTCGTTACAGTCAGATTTGGGCTGGACTCCATGAAAAAAACCTCTTCAAAAAGAGTTCAGTTGTGTGGACAAATGCACCTTTCCCCCTCCATGGTGCAAAGGCAGTTTTGGGGGTTGCTCCCTGTAATTTGGGAAATTATAAAGTAAATATTGATAAAGAAATGTGCAGTTCCTTCCTGGTAAAACACTTCTGTGTCACAGCCAGACTTCAAAGACAGGTGCTTCTGTGTGGTTTCTGAACCAAAGTGTAATTAATTTAATTTCACACAGTGTCCAGAGAAATTTTTAATAATATTTTGGTAAGTTTGCAGTGATTTCAGCATACTTTATGCACCAAACCCCAAGAATTTTGAAGTAGCATTTAGTAATATTTAATATATTAAATATATTTATCTAATAAATGTTTATTTAATTAGTCCAAGCTAAGCATAATTCTGGTATTACAACTCTCCAGCCTCACTCCTGGCTGCCTGGTCCATACAGAAAATTGAGTTTAAGTTGTTACTTAATGCTTTGAGTATGCAGCACTATGGCCAGGTTTCCTGGAGAGTCTTTTGTTGGTAAAAAAGCATTAGAAAGATTTTTATAATGTATTTAAATCAGTGCAGTTTGGCACATTTAAATGTAAAAATTGCTTTTGCACTTTTACAATTACTTCATTGTAACTAAGGCCTGTCCTATCAGGCTCAAAGGACATTTCTCTTAATTGTAGAATTTTTGGAGTAGTCTGACATATTAAATTCATAGCAATGCTATCTTTGTCCTGTAATGCATTGTTATTTTATCAAAGCAGACATGGCAATCCCTTTCCAGCCCCAGTAGGTGGGTATGGATGCAGTCTGCCTCCAGCCTGCTCCCACTGGAACCTATTATTTCAGCAAACCTATTATTTACTAAATTTGTCTGTGTTTTTAATTGTGTTTCTTTTTGCCATCTGTTCTGATTTTTTTTTTTTACTGGATTTAATCTGATTTGCAGAAAACCCCAACCTTTTAGCCTGGTATTGAATTCTGGGCACTGACAGCTGACAGAAATACTCCTGTCTGCTTGCTCCTAAGTGGAAACAGGGAATGTGCATCCTGC
>NW_005054369.1:1087496-1092060 GCF_000277835.1 Geospiza fortis | reverse complement strand
CCCTTCCACCCAACCCAGTCTGGGGCTCTGTGTGCAGAACCTGGGGCTGCAGGGACCTGACCTCTGCTCACCTTGGCAGCCCCAGACACCTTTATCTTATCTCATCTTATCTCTGCATCGAGCTGTGCTGCAGCGAGAGTGCCGAGTGCCTGGGCGTCCCCTGCTCCTGCCTGCCAGGGCACCCAAATCACCCCTGAGGGACACCCATGGCACCTGTAGGACACCCAAATCACCCCTGGGCAATATCCACAGCACTCATGGGACACCCACGGCACCCGTGGGACACCCAAATGACCCCCGTGGGACACCCACAGCACCCTTGCCAGGGCACCCCCAGCCCCTATGGGACACCCAAATCACCCCATGGGACACCCACAGCACCCTTGCCAGAGCACCCACAGCACCCGTGGGACACCCACGCCACTGAGGCACAGCTCCCAGAGCTCATCACAGGGACAGGAGACACGTGGGGAGCATCTGCTCCATGCAGGGCAGCAGGGATGTTCCCAATACTCGAACTCCTCCTCCAGAGCAGAGGATGGATGCCAGCCCCAGCACCCCGGGAAGGGATGAGGATGAGCGGCCTGGCACCAGGACCCAGAGGATGAGCTGCCAGCCCCAGCCCTGTCTCTGCTCCCCCCATCTCTGGTTTTTGGCTGTGCTGCAGCTCTGCACATGCCCAATCCCTTTGGGTGCTGAGCTCTGGGGCACAGCCTGCGGTTTATCCCCGATCCTGCCCCACAGCAGAGTAAAGCCTTCAAAAGCTGCTGCAGCCTCTCCTCAGCAGGACATCCCTGGCACTCAGACCTTGCTCTTGTCCTTGCCTGCTCCTTTATAAACCCAAATATTGGTGTGGTTTGCCCAGAGCAGCGGCAGGAGACAGGGATGGGGCACAAGGAAAGGAATCTGAGAACCCTTCACCCCAAAGATGTGCAAGGAGGGTGGGTGTTGAGTTTTAAATTTTTGTTTGTTAGGGTTGGGATTAAATATGTTGTTCAGACTTAGACGTTTCTTAATTTTTATTTATATTACAATCTCATAAATTGTGAGATTTACAGTACTTTAATCAAATAAACTAAAAAATGGGGCTCTGTCTTTTTCTTAATAAGGTTTTTTAAGGATAAATTGTCTAATTAAGAAATGATACTTAAATTATTTTTATTTTTAACTTAATTTATTAATTGTGTTTTTTAATGTGCACTTTTTTATTTAATTATATAATACTACTTACATTTATTAAGAAGAAAGTGAAGAAAAAGGATTACTTTCTGTTTTAAAACTTTTATTTTATATATATTATTATATTCTAAAACATTAAACTTTAAGTTTTCTATTATGTGATACTTTACACTTTTATTTAAACTACACACTTATAATTTTAGCATTATTATTTAATTTTGGAAGTTTTTTTATGATTTTAGGTTAAATGTAGTGGTTTTTTGGAGTTCAGTGCCTGATAGTACAGAAAGTCTAAAATTCTTAGCAGCTAGGGTTCCAACACCTACTATTTTTCTTGCATGACTAATTATGTGGTTATTGGTGTTTTTGATAGACATAGCACTTCAGCTGGGCTGCTTTGACTTCAGGGAATAAAATAATGAAGCTTCTGAAAATGTGATGTGGGTGATGAGCTTGCCAGAAAGGCCTGCTGGAAAAGACCCCAATATTGTGTCTGTTGCTTCATCTGTTCTTTTTATCTATATCTTGAATTTGATGCCTCAGATATCCTAACAAAATTCACAAACTGATTCACAAGTAAATGCCTGAAGGGCTGCTACAGGGTTAATAATGATGTTCCACAATGTGGTGAGCCATAAAGTAGGAATAAAGAAATATAATTCACTTATGGAATTAAAGATTCATTGTAAGTTCCTAGGAATATTACTGTTCTTTGCTGTGGAATATTTACTTGGTTTTTTTACTCTCTTCCCAGGTCCATCGTGGCATCAAAGGCATTGTGAAAGATGTGCATGGGAAGGGAATCCCAAATGCTGTTATTTCAGTGGAAGGCGTCAACCATGACATTCGCACAGGTAAAAAAAAAAACCAAAAATACAAAATATCATTGCAAAAGGACAGATTTGTGGTTTAAAAACAAACCCACTGAACCATATTCCTAAGTACCACATCCACATGTGTTTTGAATGCTAATTTTATGGGGTTTTATCTCTTTACTGGCGTTCTGTGCTTTTCATTTGCTGCCCCTTCCATGTGCTTTGCCACTGAGGCACAGAGTGAGGCAGATTTGGACACACAAACTGATTTCAGGCCCTGGAATATCATAGAGCTTTGTGACTTCCAAATCTTTCATGTTTGCCACAAGAGGTGATCTGAGCCAATAATGAATCCTGGAACATCTAACTTAGTTTATGATTAATTTCAGTGCTACTGTGTCTCCATTGTGAAAGAAAGCATTGAATGACAGATACTTAATTAGGCAATAATGATTCTGCCTTAAATATTTCAAAATGGGACCACTGGGAAATGACAGTGGGAATTAAAGTAATCAGCTGTTTTTTCCTGTCTTGGAAGCCTTGGCAGTGCTGAAAGTCTGCCATAAAGTGTGGGTTGGGTTACTCTGTTAACAAAATTAATGTACTGCTCTGAGTTAATGCAATATGTGATTAATCTCCAGCTCTCTGTATTCTGGATTGTCATGAAAAAAAGAAAAAATAAAGTGCAATAAATGTGCAAGATCCCAAAATCCACCTTGTAACAGTCAGGGAATCTTGCAGCTATTTACATCTTGACTTATTGCTGGGCCTCTATGGCTCAAGGCCATCTGCACTTGTTAGTAAAAATAAAAGTACCTATTTCATTCCCTTTAATTTTTCTTTTTAATGAGACATTTAAGCTCACACTCTGGAATCACTGTGGAATTGGGAACATAAAAGTTCTATCTTGTTTCATATTATCCAGATAACAATACACGTCTCATTAGTCCCTGAAACTAGAGGATTTATGCTGGAGCCAAAAAGCTAAAATGACATGTATAACTCCAGAGAAAGAAGGCAAATTGTCAGCAGTCTCCTTTCATTTATACCTTTTAAAATGAAAAATGTGCCCATTTAAACCTCTGAGTTGCCTTGATGTAAAAATAGGCCAAGCAGGAGAAGAATTATGGCCAGAACCTCTATTCACAAAAGTTTTGTTTCAAGTGAGCAGAGCTCTGCTGTTTCACTGCTGCATTAACGTGGTCAGCTGCCCCGTAGAGCCAGACAGAAGTTGCCTATGAAAGCCCTGTAATAACATTTAAAGGTTTGAGAAAATTCCTTTACTTCTTCCTGTGGACTGAAATAAAAGCAGATTGGTTTGGCTTTCTCCTGGATACAATATCCCTGATGGAAGGAGAGGGATGCTGACATTCAGCTAACACCATTAATGGGCTAATTGAAGGCATTGATTCCAGGAGCAAGAGCTTTGTGGGGAATTATTCCATTTTCCCTCAATGCAGATGTAACTATTGATTAAGTCCGAGTGATTCCATGTCGTTACAGTCAGATTTGGGCTGGACTCCATGAAAAAAACCTCTTCAAAAAGAGTTCAGTTGTGTGGACAAATGCACCTTTCCCCCTCCATGGTGCAAAGGCAGTTTTGGGGATTGCTCCCTGTAATTTGGGAAATTATAAAGTAAATATTGATAAAGAAATGTGCAGTTCCTTCCTGGTAAAACACTTCTGTGTCACAGCCAGACTTCAAAGACAGGTGCTTCTGTGTGGTTTCTGAACCAAAGTGTAATTAATTTAATTTCACACAGTGTCCAGAGAAATTTTTAATAATATTTTGGTAAGTTTGCAGTGATTTCAGCATACTTTATGCACCAAACCCCAAGAATTTTGAAGTAGCATTTAGTAATATTTAATATATTAAATATATTTATCTAATAAATGTTTATTTAATTAGTCCAAGCTAAGCATAATTCTGGTATTACAACTCTCCAGCCTCACTCCTGGCTGCCTGGTCCATACAGAAAATTGAGTTTAAGTTGTTACTTAATGCTTTGAGTATGCAGCACTATGGCCAGGTTTCCTGGAGAGTCTTTTGTTGGTAAAAAAGCATTAGAAAGATTTTTATAATGTATTTAAATCAGTGCAGTTTGGCACATTTAAATGTAAAAATTGCTTTTGCACTTTTACAATTACTTCATTGTAACTAAGGCCTGTCCTATCAGGCTCAAAGGACATTTCTCTTAATTGTAGAATTTTTGGAGTAGTCTGACATATTAAATTCATAGCAATGCTATCTTTGTCCTGTAATGCATTGTTATTTTATCAAAGCAGACATGGCAATCCCTTTCCAGCCCCAGTAGGTGGGTATGGATGCAGTCTGCCTCCAGCCTGCTCCCACTGGAACCTATTATTTCAGCAAACCTATTATTTACTAAATTTGTCTGTGTTTTTAATTGTGTTTCTTTTTGCCATCTGTTCTGATTTTTTTTTTTTACTGGATTTAATCTGATTTGCAGAAAACCCCAACCTTTTAGCCTGGTATTGAATTCTGGGCACTGACAGCTGACAGAAATACTCCTGTCTGCTTGCTCCTAAGTGGAAACAGGGAATGTGCA
>NW_005054369.1:1076413-1087486 GCF_000277835.1 Geospiza fortis | reverse complement strand
TTGAATACCCAGCTTTGCAATGAATTCCCAGTGGGGTGTGAATGTGTAGGTTTATTCCTGGTCCTGTGTGGGGTTGTGATGAACTGGCTGCTAAATGTGTCAGGAAAATGTGGGTCAGCTTTGCAGTCCTGGGGCTAAAGCCAGCCTGGGAGCAGGGATGTGATCACAGCCACCCACGGGGGATCCAGAGCCCTCTGCCTGCCCCCTGGTATTGCCAGAGCATTTACAGCTGAAAATGAGCCCTTGGGGATAAATAGGAGGAATTTGGGCAGATTTGTGGTTTGGCCTTTTGCTCAGCTTCCCAAAGTCCCAGTGGTGAGGGAGAGCTGAATAAAAGAGCCTCTCTCAGAGCCTTTCCTAAAAATGCCTGAGTCATGAGGAACAGAAAATGTGGACCTTATTATCACCCCAAATGTGGTCAAATTGACTTAAAGACCCCCTGATCATATTGGGATGTAAGAATGGACCTGGTCAGGGACAATTCTGGCACACCCAGAGGCTGCACTATCAGGGTATAGTCAATATTGCCATTTGTTAACACTTGCTGTTTGCAAACACATTTTTTATTTTACCAAATCCTAAATTAAAATGCTGTTTCTTTAAACAGAGGCTGCCCAGCCTGATCCTTCCCCATATATAATATTTTTATGCAAATCATCTTCAGTTTTTGCTACACTGTGCACTGCCAGTGAGCCCAGGCTGGTGTTAGTAAGGCTGTCAGGTCTCATCAGTGCTAAAAAAGCCCAACCCCTCCTCATGCAGGAGATGTTCCATTTCTATTTTTACATGGAATTGCTTATTTGAGTATGTACTTTCCTTCACAGGGAGTTCCTCCAGGACAGAGTGCAAAACTAATTTTAGGTAATAGTTTTTCCCCTTTTTCAATTCACAGCTAAGAATATTCGGTGGTTAAAATCATATCTAAAAGAAGCCTAAAACAATCCTGATGCACATATGGGTACATAAAATGGGTGTATCTGAGATCATTCGTGGGGAAAAAGAAGAAACCAAAAACTCCTGATTCAATGAGGTGTTAAAATACATTTTTATGAGTAGGTTAGTTGATTGCAGGAGCTTGGTTTGTGCATTTACATTTAACCAGGTGGTTAAATGTTCTGGTGAATTTACTTTGTAGGAAAATCAGTGTAATAAACCCCAATGTAAGGCTTAATAGAAGGGAATATTTACTTACACCAGAAAGTGAGTTGATATTATGTATTCACACACTCTTCCTAACAAACAGCACCAAAATCTGTGTCCTGGCAGACTGATCAGGGTTATGTGATCTGGATATTTCACTGGGGCTCCTCTGGATCCCTCAGTTAGGATTGGTTTGGGAGAAGTCTTTTCTGCCCCATGGGAATCACCAGATTTTGCCCCAGGCCTTTCCAACTGCCAAAAACCTACAGCTGGTTTGGAGCCTTTTTGCATCATTTGGAAAATATGGTTGAGGTGTGCTTTTCTCTAGGGTTGGCAGGATGAGGAGGGGTATTTGTGGTGGGGGCAGCCCCTTGGGCACCCTCCTGGTGTGAGGATGGAGGGTTCTACCTGTGGTGTCATCTTACCCATGGCCAAGGACTTCTCCTGGGGATGGTGAGGGCTGGGAGTTGGACTCGATGGTCTTTGTGGGTCCCTTCCAAATCAGCTTATCCCACGTGATTCTGTGTCCTCATCTGAGGGACTCAAGTTGCCCCTGTGTGGTGCTGTTCTCAGGGGTCCCAGGATGAGGGAAGAGATGAGAATCTTGACTCCATGTTTCAGAAGGCTGATTTCTTATTTTATGATATATGTTATATTAAAAGAAAATTATATATTAAAACTACACTAAAAGAATAGAAGAAAGGATTTAATCAGAAGACTAGCAAGGAATAGAAAGGAATGATCATAAAATCTTGTGACTGACAGAGAGTCCGAGACAGCTGGACTGTGATTGGCCATTAATTAAAAACAACCACATGAGACCAATCAAAGATGCACCTGTTGCATTCCACAGCAGCAGATAATTATTGTTTTTCTTTTCCTCTGAGGCTTCTCAGCTTCTCAGGAGAAAAATCCTGGCAAAGGGATTTTTCATAAAATATGTCCATGACGCCCCAGGAAAGGTTAGGATGCAAATTTCTTCATGGGAAGGGTTTAAAAGAACTGGGGCAGGCTGCCCAGGGATGTGGTGGAGTCTCCATCTTTGGAAGTGTTCTAAAAATCTGTGATCATGGCACTTCTGGACATGGTTGAGTGGTCAACGTGATGGTGGTTGTTGATGGTTGGACTTGAGCGTCTTAGAGATGTCTCCCAACCTCAGCAATTCTGTGACTTTATAAACACCACTGACCTCAAGGAGAAAGGACCAAAGCCCTGAAAACCATTTTTCCCCCCCCACCAGGAGCTGACGGGGATTACTGGCGTCTCCTCAACCCGGGCGAGTACGTGGTGGGCGTCAAGGCCGAGGGCTACACTGCCGCCACCAAGACCTGCGAGGTGGGCTACGACATGGGGGCCACCCAGTGCGACTTCACCATCTCCAAGACCAACCTGGCGAGGATCAAGGAGATCATGAGGAAGTTTGGGAAGCAGCCCCTGAGCCTGGCGGCGCGCCGGCTGCGGCAGCGGGCGCGGCGGTGGCAGCGGCGGTAGAGCGCAGCGCCAGCTCTGCTTCTCCCAGCCTGGCTGTAGTCGTAGTGAGAGTTACATAGCCCATCTCTTCATGCCTTTTTCTCTGCACCATGAGGCCTTTCTGTTTGTGGAGCGGGATGGATGCTCGGGGGGGTTCTCATTTTTGGTGGGGAAAAAATCAGAATGAAGTCGAACCAAAAGGAGCCCCCAGTTGAGGGGAGGGACAGGGAGAATGGAGGAAGGTGTTTTGAGTTGAACTGGAATGAAATGTTTTGCTTGTTGAGTTGTTTAATCCTTTGTCAATCTGTTTCCTTTAAAAGTTGAAGAGAAAGGATAAAAAACAACAGCAGCAAAAAAGAGATACTTACAAACAAGAAGTGTTCTGAATGAAAAATTGAAAAAAGTATCTAAAGTATGAAATTGGTATATTTTTGCCACTCATAAAAGTTTTGACACTCTTTATGTTTTATTCTCATATGGGAGGAAAAGCTGAGAGGCCACAACTTCTGTTTAATGTGATTAAAACTTGTGTCAGAATTTCTCTCTTTCTCTGAAAGCTCCCCCTTTGATAAGCACTATATTTCAGGAAAAAAGCCTGCAGCGAGTAACCCACCTTTGCTTTCCTGCTTGGGTTGTTTAGATTTAAGGATGCTTTGTGCTGCCAGAGTTACATTCCAGAGTGTTTTCTCCTCTGGCTTTTCAAGGCTGCAATTTTACTCCATGAACTAAACCTGACAAAAAGGTTTTGGGATCAGGACCACTGTGGTGTGGCAGTTCTTCCCTGATGTGGGAGAAGGACCTAAAAAAGCTTTTCCTGAAGATACAAACACTTGTGTCTTGTATGAGAGGAGAGGCTTAGTCACTGAGAGGTGCTTAATTCACAAATCCTCTGATACCATCTTTTTTCTTAATTTTTGGCCTGACTTGAGGTGCCTTTTGTGCTCCTGCACATCTCATGCCTCTGTCTTCTGTGACATGCAAGGGTTCTGGGCTCCTCTTGCTGCTGCTTTTCTGGCCTCATGCTTCTTTGGGAGCAGGAGTTTTGCTTTATTGTTGGCTTTTGAGTAGTAAAATTGTACAGCAGGACAGGATCGAGATTCAGGAAAGATGCAGAGCACATCTAGGAAAGAATCAACACTGGGCAAAGTACCAGCTGACGAAAATACGACTTTGCTCCATTAGCTTCAATGTTATGACCTAAATTATACCTAAAAAAACAAAGTCAGCTGCATGATTTTAGCCAGTCTGTGGCTAAATAACCATCTCTTAACATGCTTGGTAGCAGACTGCCGCATACTCTTCCAAATACAATTCTGGTTTAAACATTTTGATTGCTATTTACAGGTTTTGCCAGTTTGATAGGATTCTTGGAAAAGATGTTCAGCAAAATATCATTGAAACTGAGGAAAAAATAAAGCAGAGTAGAAAAGTTACTGTAAAAATACCATGTGCCATCTGTATTAATTATTTTTTATTGTCAAGGAATGAAGGAAACACATAAAAGGCAAAAGACTGCAGAATGAAAAACATAATCTAGAGCCCTTGCATAGTAAATAATCATACTCCTAAATTTCTTAGGCAATTTCAGCTCTTCCTGGTTCTGCAGATACCATTAACTAACAGCAAAGGCTCCAATAAAACAGAAGAGTGCACTTGTAATTCTCTGTGGCTGAAATTATGGAACGCCTCCAAGTCAGTGTCATTTCAATTAAGTAACAGAAGTAAACAACTCATCCAATCATTCCATCATGTGGAATTATATTTTACTAATTTCACCCTCTTTGCACCCTTACAGCGTCCTGGGATGCCATGTATTTCTGTGTAGCAAATATAACTGCAGTTTGTCAAGAAGGGATATTTTTTTTCTTGAGAGCTGGGAAGGGATTAATAATGTCTTTGTGCAGGTAACAAAGTGAAATAATTTTGGAATATGGAGTAATGACAGCAGACAATTTGTTTGAAGTTAAATTTGTTGTGTTCACTGGCATATGTAGATTTTATGACCATCATGACAGATGAAGAGCACACAAGATTTTTTGGGTTATGAATGGAGTTTTTTGGATGGGTTCTCTCGGGAGTCCCACAAAGGCAACTTTGTGGGTGGTTGGAATGCACTGGCAAAAGTGGAACAAAATAGCCAAATTTAAATGGGATTGAAGATGGAAAGCACTGCTTTAGTCCTGGCAGGTGAGGTCTTCCTACAGTGAGATAATGGTGTGAGAGTTTAACTTCACAAACCTTGAGGATCCTGTGCTTTGTTCTCAGAACTGAGGTTCTTCCTGTGAGAAATTATTTTTCATTTGATAAGAAGGAATGGATTTGATGGGGAATTCTTGGACATCTGTTGGCTAAGACTGGATGGACTCTGCTGAAGGCCTCAGGTGCTGGGGACAGTGGCTTTGGTGCTCTTTCCTGGCTGTCACTAGTGCTTACACGAGTTTGGGCACAGCAGAACTGGGACTAATGCAGGTGACCTTACTCCATTTTAGTCCGGGCATTCCTAAATAAATGGCCTAATAGCTGTCAAGTGGACTTGTCTGTGCAATTATTTTCTGATTGTCCAGCACTGGAAAACACTGAGGCTCCAAGAAGTTTTACCAGGAATAACAGATGTGTGAATATCTTGTGCTGTTTATGCCTGCCCTGGATGTAATGATGGCAAACTGATGTGTGCCCTATTTACTGCTGTAGTTATGCACTTGGGAGTTAAAATGTTCCTTTCCTTTGAAATACACAGCACCATTATTTTACCTTCAGACACATCCAAACCACAAGCCGGTAAATCTGGATATCAATGTTTTCTATTTTGCCTCCTTTTCTACCTCTTTAGAACAGGTAATTTTTTTCTAAAGTCTGTGCTTTAAATCTCTTTTCCTTTTAGTCTTGGAGGAAAACAGACAGACCTGCAGAGATGCCAAGAAATAAAACTTGAGGGTGGACTCAACACTTTTGTAATTACAGATCCATTTGAACAGCTTATAGCAGTTCTCTTATGTGAGAACTTTGCTAGATCTTGATCATCTCTGATATAAAAGAGAAAAATACAATCCCTTCCAAGTACTAAGAAATTCAGCTGCACAACCTCACCCACACAGGAAAGATTAAACAAATGAAAGGTTAAAACAGGCAATACTCCATTCTGCTTGATAATGCCAACCATCAGTCATCTGCTCCCATGCAGAGCCCTGACAATCATAAAACACAGTGGGAGCTGCCTGGCTTCTCTTAACTATCCCTGTCAGGTTATCCAGCTGCTCATTTTTATTGGTTTCATTATCATCTGGGTTTTTCTCATCCAGCCTGATAACCACAAGTGCAGTAACCTCTCAAAGACAGCTCTCAGTACCTGCAAATCCCAGACTGGTTGGGTTGGGAGGATTTTAGAATCCATCTCATTCCACCCCTGCCATGGGCAGGGACACCTTTCCACAATCCCAGGTTGATCCAAGCCCTGTCCATCCTGGCCTTGGACACTTCCAGGGATGGGTGAGTCAGGTTGGGAATCTACAGAAACAATATCTGCTTACACATGTTGGTAGAAATGTGGTGTCATTTGGTTATCTCTAATCCAAGTTTAATTTACTGGCAGCAGAAGAGTTTTAGGAATATCTGAGTGTGGCTTTTACCAGGAGGTTGAACTTTGTGCGGGTAAAACACTGATGAAAATGAATGTGAATGAAACCATTGTCTGTGCTAGTTAGGAAATACATTTTTTCATTGGATATTTTAAGCTGTCACATATTTTCAGCTTCTGTCACCATCCACTTTCCCTTCTTTTATCCGTGTATAGTTGTGGGTTTTTTCCTCTAACTTCAGCTCATTATTTTCACTGAATTTGGGACATGTCCCCAAAGTGCGCATTTCAGCAGTGAGTGACGGAGACCCAGCCAGATTTCCTTGTCTCTTTTGTCACACTGTGCCAGGTGCTTGACCTTTCTGAGAAACACCAAAACAGAGACAAACTTGAAACAGAACACAAGTGGATTCACACCAATGCATTCCACTGATTAACCTTTAAAAACTGCCATGACATACCTTTGCTGTGGGTCTGAAAAAGCCCAAGTTTGGAACTTTTTTTTACCTTTTATTTTGTCACCAGGCTCTGAGTGAATTTGGGCAGAAGCCCTGAGCCTGAGGGGGAGGTGTAAAAGCAGAGGGAATTTGTATGAATTGTGGTGGCATCACCTCCTGCTGCAGGACAGCCAGCTCTGTGCACACCTTGCAGCCAGGGCCCAGGGAAGCTCTGCTGCTTCACCCTCCCCAAGGACACAACTTTTCAAAGCCCTTTTCCTCTCCTACTGCAGCAGCTGCACATCTGGAGAAGGAATCAGTGATTTTTACCCTTGATTTCATGGGTACTTTTGTGACCACTTTTGGCAGTGCTGCTTTGTGTTATCATAGAGACAAACAGATTTTTTGGCTCTTTCCAGTAATTAATAAACAGTTTTGAATCCTCTTGGCTTCAGGTGATTAACTTCTAGAAGTTTTAGTGTTTCCTTCTGATATCTCCTCAATATCCCAAGTTTAAATCGTATCTATACACTTAATCTGAAGTGTTTACTGATCTCTATTTACTGATATATACTGATCTCTAATTGCTTTTTGAAGGTCATTAAACTTCAGGTGACATTTTTGTATTTCACTGTAACATTGTAAGATTTTTTAGCAGAAAAATTTGCATTCAATGAAGCCATAACAGTGAAGGCAATCTTGTCACTAAATAACAATTCTTTGCCATCTTCCATTGGTAAAATCAACATTTTGCAGCATCCATGGTCACTTTACAGCTAGGTGAGGTTTACAAATCCACCAAGTCCACACTGGGATTTGCAGAACAATTTGTTGATCACTTTTGTGGTTTCTCCATCCTCTTAACCTGACAAAAGACTCAAGTTGATTTTGATGGAGATTACAGTTCCCATTAAAATTTTAAACATTGCTCCCATGCTTGAGTTTAATTATCATCTCATGAGTTTAATGAGAAAAACTCATAAAGAGCTTCTCTCATTAGGCACATAAAGGATATTTTTATACATTTCATGAATTTCAGACTCAACAAATTTCGGTGGAACCTTTCAACTTAATAGGTAGATGAGTGCTTTCATCACTAAAAAATGACAATAATTGGATTTTTGACAGCTTGTAAAAAAACTCCAGGCAGTGAACACAAAGGTGCTTCACAGGTGCATGTTTTTATTACTCAATCTGCCTTTTCAGGAGTTTGAGTGCCTCTGTTCACCTGCTGGGCGTCACACTCAGAGGTGTTAAATGCACCTTCCCCTCGCTGGTGTTTGGTGATTTCCACAGGCTGGATTAAACAATATCCCACAGTTTTCTGCTCTTTACTAAACTGAGCTTCAGACCGGACCCTTTCAAGCACTTGCCTCTCCCAGGGGAAGGTCCCTGGAGCATGACTGGAGTGGCAGCAGAGAACACTTGGATTTTCACGTCACAGCAGCACTTTTGAAAGTGATTTTTTCCACCAAAACACAGCAAAAGAACATTGCACTGTGTATTCTGAAATACTGCTGGTGTCTAGAGAAAACAGTAACAATTCCCACCTATTATTACACTAAGTACTCTCAACCACCTGATATTTTAATTATTCTAGTCATCAACTCTCTCCCTTAATTTGCAGCAGCTGCTTTCTAAAATTCAATACATCACTTGTGTCAACAGCCCAATCATTCTTATTAACTCTGCTGTCCCAAAAGCAACAAAAAAGGGCATTCAGAGTAAACTGTCATTTAAAGATTAAATATTCATCCAGCCTTACTTTCAGCAAGTAAAAAGATGAGAAATGGAATTACTTATTGTGGTTTAGGTGTGACAGAAATTCAACACCTGGGTAATAAGGAGCAATGGCAGCATGATCTCACTTAACCAAACCAGGGGAGGTTTAAATCTGAGATCTGTTTCTTACCACAAAGATCTGGAGCTGGTTCCATGGCCTCAGTGTAAAAAGTGGTAAAATCACATTGCAATTTATTACAGTTTTGTGAGCCCTGGAACTCTCAGGTGAATGGAACCATTAATTTGGGTTTGGCTCACCTCAGGGATCATCTCCTGACTCCAAGGCTGTCCTCATGAGCAGAACAGGTGAATTTACAGAATACTTGGGAGAGGAATGGGAACTGGAGAAAAAAACTGATTCTGTTGCTATGATCCACCCTGTATCTGCCTTATTTTCTATATTTGGCTAATGAAGGGCAGCTGGAGCCACTGTAATGAACATAATGATTTCTGGGAACATCCAAACCCCAATGATTGCACTGAAGGACCAAGACAATCAACCAACAGCTCCACCAGAGAGACATAAGCTGTTAAATCTCCTTATTCAGTTTAATTCTAAAGGGCTTTGCTACTGTTGGCTGCTATATGGTCATTTTTAAATACTAAAACAAATTCCTTGAGTGTTAGAACTTTGAGAGTAGTTCCTCAGAGGCATTTATCTGCTTTTACTTACACACTTTCTGTGACTTTTGCCCTAAAAAGGTCATCAAGGACCAGTTTGATGTCTCTGAGTCAGTGCAAATTTGGGTACTGAAGGTCCTGTCCACCCTCAGCACTGGGTGCAGAACATACCTGGTTTGGAGAAAATCCAGCATTTTAAAATCAGTTTCTCACTAATGAAAATGTCCATAGAAATTAATTGCTGATTTCCATCTCAGCTTCAGGAGTAATGTATCATTCTTAAAGCAGTAGGAGTCTCCAGAGGGTACTTTTCAGATTATCACAGTCTCTAGATGTATTATTAAGACCTTGACTGTTGCATGATTGATTTAATATAAATATAAATCAATAGAGCTTCCCTAGAACTCTTGCCTGCCTTCTGCAGGGAACTTGGAAGATTTTTGGGAAATGAGACCTGAAAAAGTGTGGGATTGGGGTGGGTGAAACAGAACATCTATTACAGAGGAAACACTGAAAGATGGAAAAGATTCCAGTTGAAATATTCTAGTCCCATATTTTTCCTGAATTAATTTTATTTTTCCTGAATTTTCAAATAGTCCACGTTCCTGAAGCAGCCACTGAGGTGGACAAAAAAGGATAAGTGGTGGCATTTCAAGATTGCCAGCCCAAGCCAGAGAGTTCAGAAGCAGATGGTGGCAAATTATATTTCAGCAAATGCTGATAACGAGTTTATCATCAAACAGAAAATTACTCTGAAATTTGGGATCTGGCAGAAAGCTGAGTGGGTTTTTTTTCACACCAAAGCTGATAAAAGCCCAGGGTAGGAAATGGAATGGTCAGAGCAGCATTCCTTCAATGAGTTTGTGATCTGACAATCAGCCGTCGATTGAAATGTTGAGGATGTTGAAATCACCCATTTCCAATTTAATACAACATAAATGCCTGTTATTAGGTAGAAAAATTTAAACTGTGGAGGGGGAGGAAGGAGCAAATCAGGGTGTTAAAAATGAAGTAGGAATGAATCTTTGTGACCTCCAGCAGCAGTGGGGTGTGTGTTTGTGTGGGCACACAAGAAATGGGAGGGCAGGCAGCCCTCAGGGGGCATCAGCACTGCAGAGCTGCCAATTGTTCCACTTTAGAAACCCCAAATTGTACAAGTGCAGCCTTAATATAGCAACAGAGCAGAGTGTAGGAGTCCCCAGTGTTTATCTGCTTCCCTGATTGCATCTCCTCAAATTTCACTGAGCCTGAGAACTCAGGATGCAAGATAGTGGTTATAACATCCTTCCCACCATCCAAAAAAAGAAAAGAAGGAAAAAGAAAACAAAACAGGAGCCCCACCCTGCTGATGAAACCCCAGAGTCTCCTGTGACTTGTGTATCTGAAAATGTTACCTTGAAATATTTGAGAATTTAGCCTCAATTCATGCCAGGTTGTAAAGAGACTTTAGAGAGGAAACAACAGATTCTCATCTGCTGAAACCCTACAAAGGCTGCTGATATCAAGATAAAACTGCCCAGCCCCTTTGGCACTGCGTTTGATAGACTTCCTTATCAGCATCCCAAAGCTTGCCAAGAGTCTCTCTTTATCTGATTCCCACTGGGAAAGTAAGGGAATTTCTACATCAAAGTTCATGACCCATCCACTCCTGGATGTTCATAAAAGGGCCAGCACATTGTGGGTGCTGCTGGAAACAAACCACTAATACAAATGTAATTTGAGGTGTTGTCTTAAATTTATAGAGCTTTTCATGTAAAAGAATTGTTCAGGCTGGAAAAGCCCTCTGAGGTCTGAGTCCAACCATGCCAAGGCTGTGTCCCCATGTCCCCAAGCACCACATCCACAGAGCTTTAAATCCCTCCAGGGATGGGGGCTCCACCACTGCCCTGGGCAGCTGTGCCAGGCCTGCACAAACCTTTCCATGAGGAAATTTGCCCCAATATCCACCCTGAGCTGCCCTGGCCCAGCCTGAGGCCGTTCCCTCTGCTCCTGTCCCCGTTCCCTGGAGCAGAGCCCGACCCCCCCCGGGCGTCCTCTCCCGTCCCGCGG
>NW_005054369.1:1045080-1076403 GCF_000277835.1 Geospiza fortis | reverse complement strand
CCCCTGAGCCTCCTTTGCTCCAGGTGAGCCCCTGCCCAGCTCCCTCAGCCTCTCCTGATTCTCCAGACCCTTCCCAGCTCCCTCAGAGCCTCCAGACCCTTCCCAGCTCCATTCCCTTTCCTGGACATGCTCCAGCCCCTTGATAACCTCCTGAAGATCAGGCATTGCCGCCAGCCAAGGTGCTCCCCACAAAGTGCCCCTTGGCATTTCAGCCAACCACCAGCAACAGCGGTGCCCCTCTAGCCCAAAACACCTGCAATATCTTGGATAACTTCAGCAACTCAGCATCTCTCTAACCCTTCAAGCAGGCAGGGGGTAATTTGTGAGCAAACAGACCTAAATCTGATCAGCTGTTCACAACAAATAATTTGAACGTCGCTGTGTGTGCAGTCGAAGCAGATCGTCTTGATGTGAAAATGATGGCAAGTATGGAATCACTTTAATAGGATGATGAAGAGCTGTGGGCTCCTGGGGAAAGCAGCGCAGCAGTGTGTGCACCTGCATCCATTAAATGGAGCAAAATATAGGGAATAAGGAGCTGTGACTTGCCAGCCCATCTGACTGAAGAGCTGGTGGGAATGGGAGTGGACAGGGAAAAGAGAAAATGCAGTGTAAGTCAGCCTGGGATGGTGTAATGGGGCTCACATGGGGCCACACTGGATATTTGTCACCCTTCTAAAAGTGATGGAGATTTTGGAGCACACAGGGAATTTGGGTTATGGAGGAAGAAAAAGTAAAATTAGAAAGGCACAGGTAGTGATGCCTTGTGCAGGCTGCCCTAGAACAGAGGCTGGGCAGAGCTACAGAATAGAGCAGGGATTTATTCCAAGGATCTCCTCCATGGATCCACCTTGGGCAGCACAAGAGCCCAGCCAGATGAACCCAAGATGAACCAAAATGGCCCCAAAATGCACGGCCGGGCACGGGGTCTGTCACTGGGATCAGTTCTGCTCCATTTGCATCTTGCAGTTCATTGTCCCATTCCAGCTTTAGCCCCTGCAGTCCCACCCTGCTTGTTTTTCTCTCTCCAGCCCACGGTGTTTGTGCTCTTGGGCTGAGATTTGGGTCATTTGTCCTTGGTGCCCAGCTGGAGCAGGAATTGTTTTGTCTCCCTGCTCTGTGCACAGAGCTCACCATCCCCTGATGTGAGCCCAGCCCCACACACTAAAGCAGCACAGAATGTGAAACATAGAAAAGCCAAACCTGAGGCATCACTAGTGTCTGTGTCACCTAACCAACTCCATCTACTCTGCCCATTTTCACCATTACAAGAATTTGCCTCAGTCCCTGGAAGGAGTCTGTGAACACTGGCCAAAAAATAGAGGAGGAAACAATCCAAAGTAACTCCAAGTTCTTCTGAGATGATCTCACTGCCCATGTATATTCATTGTTTGCTGCTAGGCAGAAACAGTCTTTCAGTCTTCTTGACATGGAAGAAGTGAAGATTATAATTACAAAATACTAATATCTTCTATAAAATTAATTGACCAATTTTTAACAGATAATAGATTTTATTGCCTTTGTAGTATTCCTTGGGAGGAATGTTTGTAAAGGCCATACATATTTATAGGTGCTACAAATATAGAAGCATATAAATATGAAAAAATGCATAGATATATATTCCTTTCCTCTTCTTTCTTTTGCATTGCAAAGAAGGGACAAATTATGAGGAAAAAAAAAAATATCTGTAACAAACCCACCCAGGCTGCAATTGCTGTGTTAAAGCTACCCAGGTCACAGGAGAAAATGATGTTTTATGTGATTACCAGTGACAAATATCAACACTAATGTGAGTTTATTGACAAGCACAATGGCCAGGGAAGTGAGGTACAGGCCCTGCAGTGCACAGGAACTGAGAAAGTGATTTCTCATCTAATAAAGGATGCTGGTATGTCCCTCCTGGGTTGGATCTATGTCCTTGAATTATCAGGCAGCACTTCTTTACATGGAACATCTACCTGCTGCTAAACACACCATTATTTAGGGAATGGTGTGAGTTCATCATCATTTACATTTTTCTTTAGATTCAGATACCATCTGCTGCTCTGTTTTCTTTTGCCTAATGTCACAGTCATAAGCATGTAATTACCATACTCCTACTCATTTTTTTTCATGTTCTTATTCATTTCAAGCTTAATTTCAGTCAGTTTTTGTCCTTAGCTTTCTTAAACCCTGCAATTATTAGAAGACAGTTAATGGGATCAACAGCAACGTTTCATGCTGCAAGGATAAATTTTGAAATGGATTAAATGAGGACAGATGACAAAGCACTGGAAGCAATCTTTAGATCAGAAAAAATGGAAGGAAAAACTAGCCTTGTACAAACTAACAAATGATGGTTTTTTAAAAAAACTCTAAATCTCAGGGGTTTTTCTCATAGTGATAAAACAAGAATTTGCATCCCTGAGAAAGCGTAGGTCTTTGTAAATATTAATGGAGGAAAGTGCAGCCCTGGCTCTGCTCTTCTGCCCAAGTTCAGGAAAAGCTCACCATGGATCAGCTCTGGCCCTCAGAGTCCTGCCAGGTTTGCTGCTTGTCTCTGGGTTATTCTGCAGCTTAAGGGGGTTATAGAAGGGAGGGAGGGGGACATTGTACACAGGCAGCTGGGAACAGGACCAGGGCAGTGTCACCTTCCCAGGGAATAATTCCCAATTCCCAATCTCCCATCCAGCCCTGCCAGGGAACAATTCCCAATTCCCAATCTCCCATCCAGCCCTGCCAGGGAACAATTCCCAATTCCCAATCTCCCATCCAGCCCTACCCTCTGGCACTGGGAGCCATTCCCTGTGTCCTGTCCCTCCATCCTTGTCCCCAGTCCCTCTGCAGCTCTCCTGGAGCCCCTTCAGGCCCTGCCAGGGCTCTGAGCTCTGCCTGGAGCTGCTCCTCTCCAGGTGAGCACCCCCAGCTCTCCCATATCAAAGGTGCTCCGTCCCTCTGCTCAAAATGGATGTTCCTGTGATGTTTGCACAGCATATTCCAGCTCACCCACTGGAAACCAGTCTGTGCAACCCCACAAAGAGATGTAATGCCAGTTTAGGTCAGCTGCTTGTCACCAAATGTCCCAGAGACCTCTGGATTCTCCCAACTTTTTCCCTTCAGAGGTCTCTTGGGTCCCTGGTGCTGTGCTGAGATTTGCTGCAGTGTCAGTCCCCAGAGTGGCTCAGGGTCACATCTGAGCTCTTTATTTTGTGTTGGGACTGCTGATGGGCTCCTCTTCTGCACTGCAGGTGCTACCAAGTACAAAAGATTCAAGTAAATATTGGCATTTTTGGAGGTGCAGGAACCTGCCCACTGTCTTGCTGGCATTGCAGCTGCTTTCCTCCCAGAGCCAGGCCAGCACAAGTTGGCATGAGGCTTTTAACTTGGTTCTAGCATGATGCTGGGAAAAGAAAAAAAGTTATATAATGGTGTGGATGGTAAGTCCTTTGAAACTGCACTTCCTTGCATTTTCCAGGGTAATTATTCTGTCTCTGCTAAATCTCCAGGCGAAGCTTTCCAGGAATTAATATTCCTTTGTACTGTGAAAGACAATATTTAGGTCCTTCCTAAGGGATGGGAAAAAAAAGTTGTAATGGAGACCAGAGCAAAATACAACCTCCCACAGATTCAGAGAAGGAGCAGCATCCCAGAATCTCTCCCATGGTGTCAGCAGCTTTCCTCTGCCTGTTTGGTGGAGCCTGGAGCCCAGGATGGAGCTGTGATCCTGGGAAATGCCTTTCCCCCCATGAGAGCCCCATTGCTGTACTGAGGTTTGCAGAGCCAGCTTCTCCTTTCAAAGATAACAGTGAAATCCTTGGATTTGGAGCCTGATTTGTGCCTTGCTCTCAGTACAAATTAAAAGTGGCTGCAGGCTGGATGTGAATAATTGATTTACCTCACCCAGCCCTGCCAGCCTTTGTGAGAGCAGGGTGTTAATCTGGAGCCTCCTGTTAATGTGTGCCTGGCAGGGAGGTGGGGCATGCACAGGGAAAGGTGGGCAAAATAGTTATTTAAAATAATGGGGGGAAGTGGGAATAAAACACGCAGCACAAAGTAATCGCGTTGGTTAAATCAGAAATTATTTGATGTCTGAGAATTTTCAGCTCTTCTGGGATCTCTTCTGCTTTTCTACAGTGGAGATTTAACACCTGGGTGGGAAGCAAAAGAGCCCTTAAGAGGCCTAATCTGTGCACTGGATTGGAATTTAATCTTCAGCTTGAATCTCTGTCTGGAGATCAAAGGGAGGATGGAAATGTTGCTGATTCCAGGGAGTGGAAGGTGTCTGCCCATGGCAGGGGTTGTGGAATGAGATAACCTTTAATGTCCAGCCCAATCCAAACCATTCTGTGATGCTGTTAATAAAATTCAATATAAATTATTAAAGTATTAATGATGAATACTTGTAAATCAGAAAAATCCATTTGGGGACCAAGAATTTGGACTTTAAATGGAAAATGAAAGACTCTGCTCTGTAAGGACCAGAACTGTGCCCTGTGCAGGATGCAAACCACTGGGGTGGTGTTGAGGAAGAGCCTTCAGCCTTTCTGTGGGAACTCTGAATGGGGAAGATGTTCAGGGAGCAGGAGAAGGAAGCCTCTCAACCTTGGTTTCACCCTGAAACCTGCCCAAGATGTCAGGGAAGAACTCAACGTTAGCAGAATCACGTGTACCAAGGCTAAACACATATCCAAGATTAGCTATAAACATTATTCTCCAATTATTCCTAGCGTTGTTCATATTGGAATGAAGTAATATTCCATTGCAATGGACTTTGTAGCTGTTTTCCAAAAAAAAGTGGGAGGGACTGACCAGGTCATAGCATTGCCATGACACCACAGGCTTGACTTTTGCAACAATGAAGCGAAACAGGCTTTTTAAAACATTAATTTTATATGAAAAAATAGCTCATGCCAAGTCATTTGTCATAATCACATGTCATTAACAGTAAAGTTAACAAAATCACAATATACAGATTTAGTATGTATTTATTTCTATATGTCACTTTGTATTAACCATTCACTCTATGTAATAAAAATATATTACAACATTTGATATGTATCCACAAAGCACAAGCCATTGTAAACAGAACAGACAGCACAGGCCTCATTATTCAAAATCTGAACTCAGGAATGATAATTATTTTGCTGTATTCATTTAAACTGTAGACACAGAGGATTTTACATGTTTGCTTTTGCATTAATGGATTTGTTTCTCTGGAATATCTCTTAGGAGACTCTCAGAGTTCAGCTTACCTGGGATCCTAAAATCCATGTTAACTCGTGGCACTCTTAAGTGTGTTGTCATTACAAAGAGGTCTGTGCATCCCTTTATCCATGCAATTTAGAAAGATTTCATTTATATTCCCATTTTCCCCCTGAATAAATAGCCCCTGCAATTACACCCCATTGTTATACAAAAAAAAAAAAAAGTTAAATGCAATAAATTATAGTGGTATATTTATAATAATATCATCAAACATGCCCTATCTACAGCAGCTATTAATGTTGTTTCATAACTATCTTCCTTCAGACTGGCTCTAGGTGCTTTTAGAAATAGGAAACCATCTATTTTTTCAATATTTGCAAAACAAAATAAATAAATACACAGACTGAACTTTTCATACCTCTCATGATATGAATGGTCCTTACTCACCCAAGCAACCCCACTGCCCTTGCAGCAAGGAGTTGTAAAACCAGCTCCTAACGACTTTTTAAAAAATCAAATAATCTTCTAATAGTCTAACCTAGGGACAAAATTTTATATCCAACTGTATCTGGAAGGATTGGTAATAGGTTACATTCCTGCAAGAATTCAGAAAGGAACGATTAGTGATTGCCAAATACATGGAAATTTTAATCCTAAAATAATCTTCAAAACTAAAAACGCTGTGAAAAAAAAAAATTCTAAGGATTAGAAAAATGCCCTGTGATAAATAAAGTTAATCAAGGCACCTCTTAGTTACCTATTTCTATTTTCCAAGGCAATATGTGATAATAGTTTTCAAATGTCTTGTCTGGGAAGCCCTATGGTTCCTGCTATAAAAAGACCCATTCTTTAGTCTGGCTGATGCAGGTAACTTTATTTTACTATTTTTAAAATGAGGCTGGGCACCAAGCACAGAGAACTTGTCCCCAGCCTTGTCACATGTTTGCTGTGTGACCCTGAGGGCACCGAGCAGTTCACTGACATTTTCCTCACAAAAGTCACTCAATTAATGAGATTCCTTCCTTTGTGGCTTTTTCCCCTCTGTTGGTCATTATCCCATTAGCAAAGCAGGAGGAGAATTTACCTGTCTGTGCACAAGGGCTTGGTGGTCAGGAGGTAAATTAAAACACTTTGGTATCTGACAGGGCTTTTGGAAGTTGTTGTTCAAGAGCTCAGAGTGCAATACAGAGCAGGACAATGGGATGGGCAGGAGGGGGAAGGCTGCAGCCACTTCTGCCCCATGGACCTGCTGCACTCCCACTGAAATCTCACTGGGATGCTCTGGCATTGGATCCAAACCCCAAGGGAATGACGACTTCTGATTTTTTTTTTTTTTTTTTGCTCTTGGCATGACTTTTAAAAAACATTTGTTTTAAAGCTCTGCTCGTAGAACAACAGTGGCTAGAAAACAGAAAGATGGAGAGGAACTTTGGACCAGAGCAGGGGGTGACAGGACAAAGGGGAATGGATTCAAACTGACAGAGATTTTGATGGGATTTTGGGAATTAGGAATTGTTCCCTGTGAGGGTGGGCAGGCCCTGGCACAGGTGCCCAGAGCAGCTGGGGCTGCCCCTGGATCCCTGGCAGTGCCCCAGGCCAGGCTGGATGGAGTTTGGAGCAACCTGGGACAGTGGAAGGTGTCCCTGCCATGGCAGGGGTGGCACTGGATGGGATTTAAGGTCCCTTCCAACCCCAAACCCCTGCATGATTCTGTGACTCACTAACAATTCCAGATGGAAATCCTTTTCCTGACATGACTTTGTATGTAAATAATCAGCCATATGGACTTGTGCCTTTGGGTATACTGAAACCATGTGAAATAGCATTTCTTCCACAAAAAAAAAAAAAAAAAGTTATTTTACTCCTCAGTTGCCACCCCTGCTGTCACACCCCTGATGCTTCTGCTTCTTGGCACACACATTTCTGAAGGGCACTTACAGCCTGTAGGGTTAATCCTCCTCCTTAGAAATATAGACATATAGGATCAACTACAGCAACTTCTTCAGCTCATAGACCAGCAGTATTTGCTTAAAAACCAGCAATCCTAAATACATATTTACACCAAACACACCAGGAGTACAGGTAAGAAGCTGGCATTTTACAAAGCCTGCAGCAGCTCTTTTCTCTGTGTAAACTTTTATACCCTCCCCACAGGGACAGCTGCCTTTTGGAGCAGGATGGTTTTCCTGAAAAATATCCTTCACCCATCGAAAATTATCACTATATTGAATGCTGAAAGCATAAGAAGCAAATTAAAAATAAATAGATTTAAGGCTACAATGACATTGTTCTCACTTATTCAGGTGTGGGCAGGTTACAAAGACATAATCCCTGATTCTGCAGACACAAAGCCTGTGCCCAGCCCTCACAATCCAGCAAAGCAAACACCCAGTGGCTCTGGGGTCAGGATCCAGCTGAGCTTTCCATGCTGATCAGTGACTTTTAGAGTCCAGCAACAATGAGCTGACAGAGGTGTGAACCCTCTGTCTTTGCTTTTAAGCTTTGTTTAATCAGAACACTGACTGTGGGGAGAAGACAGATCTAACAGCAGCGAAAAGCAATTTCCAAAGGGTTATTCCAGAGATATTCACTGTGCACATAAAAATGTATAGGACAAGATTTTCAGAGCCTTCTTCATTTAGGATTAAGAGAGGTGAGGGAGCTATGAAACCTTGGGCATGTAGGTCCAGAAAAATTCACATTTTAGTGACCTAAACGTCCTGGACTTTAAGAATTAGACTCTCTGGTCACTCAAACTATGTGAGTAGTTTCCATAAAAACCATCTGAAGACCATGAGAGTCCTCCCAAACCTAAAAGGATACTCCTTTGACAGGATTTTCACCTTTTTCTTTGGGATGAGTGAATGTCTGAGAGACTTGCAGAGCTCTCAGGGTGGAAACAGGGCACTGGGAAAAGCTCAGTGCAGCCAAGGAATCCCAAACCATTGCAGCAAAGCCAGTTTGTACTTCCCAGCCTCCCACTCACATCCATTCCTGCCTCACTTTTGGAGCCTCCTAAAGATGTTCTGGGTTTTGAAGTTTAGTCTAAAATATTTTCTCAAAGTTATTAAAAAAAAAAAATCCTTGCCAGAAGATTTTACTGTTGACCTGAAGCAGACCAAGATCATTTTCTAGGTGCTTTGGCAAAACTGAGAGGGTAAATCACTGCCAGAGGAAGGGATGTGCATTTTGGGGGTTTTTGGGCTGCTGTGATATGTGTGGCTACAGCCGCAGCAGCCATCAGGCTCCACAAGGATTTGTCTGAATCATTTTTAATCTCTAGGCTGGTAGGTTTGGTTTTTTTCAGATATAAGAGAAGTTCTAAAAAGTCTGATTTGGGGTTACTGAAAAGAGGTTTTTAGGGTCATCTACTCAAAGTGTAAGAACAGGGGTAGAACTTAATTAGTTATGTGGCTGCCTGACATTGGAAGTGAGCACTTGCACCTCAGAAGAACTCCCTAAATCCTGCTCACACCCTTCCATTTGTAAATAGCATTAAAAAAGGGCTCTAAACATAGAGAAGAAATCTATAAACCCTGGATAAAGTCACTTAATGGACCCCATCCTCAGGTGAAACCACCATTATTTTGATTTATGTCAAGAGAGGGCCTGGTACTTAATAATTGTTCAACAAACCCTTACCAGTCTCTCGTAGTTTTGCCAATTGCAATCAATCTTCACATTCAAACTGGCTCAAGAACACAACAGAAACCAGGATCACAGCTCACATTTAGGGCCCTGAAATGGTGCAAAAACCGTTCAAATGAACAAAGGGAAAAGCTCAGAATCCGCAAAACAACGTGGTGGTGGACTACATTCTCTTAATCATCTGCCAGTGCTCTGCCTGCCAAATTCACAAGCTCTGAAGGAAATGTTAATTGAACATGCGTGTGAGGAGCAGATATTGCAGATGGGCCACAGATACAACAAACAGAAATCTGCATATTGCCTAAGCAGCTGCCCAGATTTCGCACATGCAGCTCCAGATTTTGGGCACAGGTTGCAGCCAAACTTGACAAAACTTTTTTCAAAAATATTGAAGTAACAAATGGAAATTCCCCCCCACCCCCCTCCCCCTCCTTGCACACACGTGTGTTAGACAAGAGAACAGCTCTGCCTGGTGAGCAGAGATAATAAATACTGTGCATTACATTTACCAGCAGGATTTTAACCCACTCCAGTCAGAGTGTTGTGTAGTACACATAATACTCAGCAGACAGATAGTTACTCATATCTACATTCATCACTGAGACACACATTTTAGACAGTTTTGCCAGTTGCCTATGAGAATTCAGCTGAAAATCTAGCACTTAACAAGCCACAGCATCATATTTTGAGTATCCTATAAAATGTCATCAGGAAATGCTGGGGTGGTGTTTTTATTTCGTGTACTGAGGCAGTTTGTCAAGCACCAGCATTTACAACTCCTGCTTGCTTCAGATGGTCAAAATATGAGCGAGAGCTGATGCAAGGAAAGGGAAATCATGTCTGTTCTCTGTTATAAGATTAGTTAGGGAAGAAAGGCACCATGAAAGAGAGACAAATTTTTAAACACATACAAGGGGAGAGATTTATTGCTCATGGTGGGATATAAATCAACCAGTGACTGACTGTGATACACAAGCATAATGACACAAGTCCAGTGCTGTATTCTCCATCTTTTACTAGACATCCTAATTGGATTATGCTTTTTTTCTCCTGGGAAATTAGCTTACTCTCTCTGAATTTGAAGGTTTAAATGTTTCTGGAGCTGCCCTTATTGACATACAAACCTCCCATTGGCTTTGGCATCAGCTCCATGTGTAAGTTTACAACAGCTGTGGCCTTTCCTGGTGCAATTTAAGTCAAACATGCACAAAATGGAGCTTTTTATCTTTTAAAACTCAATAATATTCAACTTTCTAATAACCTGTATTCCAATACAATCCAATCATCAATATGTCTTGAATTTCTTAAGAAACAAGTATTGAACTGGGTGTTTTTATCTATTGCACCTGAGAAATTAATGTTAAGCCTAAGAAGCAAAATGATTAAGATGAGGTAGACTCTTTAATCTGGCTAAGGGCTCATTTGAATGCAGTGCTTTAAAAGCTTCCTTAAATTCTGTGGCTATAACTATGCGTGCATTTTATTGTAATTATGGTATTTTTCATAACTGAAATTAGGATTTAAGCTGAACATTTTTATTTACATGGTAGCTGATAATCTTCAGATAATAACTGAGGTATGACATTCACTGACTCTGGGGTGAAGCCCCTCACTGAGTCCCCAGTCTGGGCTTTGAATCAGAGGCCAAAAAATTCAACAGTGGACATTTTTTGCGACACACCAAGCCTTTCTCTTGCATGAGAGAAGGTGGCAACTAAAAAGTAATCCCACAATTTTTTACAACTTGAGGCCTTATTTCCTGAGAATGGCATTGAGAGTTGGGATATGAGCAGGGCTGGATGGCAGAACAGCCAGTTGTGCCAGCTGTTATTGAAGCTGCCATTGCATTCATGAAGCCTAATTAACCAAGCCTGTTTTAAAATCTGGGCAGGCATCTGAGTGCATGGTAAATGTTAATAATGTTCCTATGCAGAACTGCAATCCAGAGCTATAAAGATTTGTACTGACACCTCCAGAGATTTGCACATTCAGAGGTGGATTCAGATTATTGGCTCCACTTTCATGGTGGAGAGGGGGGCCTATTATTTGTGCTCCACTTGCTTTGGAAACGATACTTGAAACTCAGACTTAGGCTCATCTTTCCTTTAAGTAGGAAAAAGCCCCATGATTAATAACTCCTCAGAAAAAGAGATTTGTTATTTTTCCTCCTGGGCACAGGGCCCAGATCTGCAGCTTTGGGCAAAATCCAGCTACTCAGAGCTCAGATATATGGAAGGGAGGCGGGAGGCATCCTGACCTTTCCACCCTGTCTACCATTTGTATCTTCCTGAAATTTAATGGGGAGAATATTAGTGGGATTCTATGTAAATAATTTTAAAAATTTAGAGAAGACATGGCTGAATCCAGCATACTCCAAAAGTGGTTTTTCTCTTCCTTCAATTCTATGGGATTCTTCCTAAAGTATATGTCAGAAAAGGCTGAACTGGATTGGAGGCTGGATGAATATTTAGATTTTTTTTTAAGCTTTTCCCATTTAGATATTTTCTACAAACAATCTTCTCTATTTTCTTCAAACAACCTTTGTTTCCACAAACAAGCCACTAGGGTGGGGTGGTTTTTGTAAAGCCACAAAAGTGTTGGCTGCTACATCAGAAGGAGCTTCACCTGCAGCCAACGCCAAACACAGCACAAACATCCCTGTGCAGCTTTTCAGAACAATCTTACACCAGCAGCAGTTTGCTCCCATTACCTTCATGAATCCCTCTGCTGAGGACTGGATTTTATATCTATAAATGCAGCAGCTGATGGAAATCAATGGGAGATTTGTATTTGTGGAGCCTGCAGGACCACGGATCAATAGCGCTCTTCCAGTCGCAGGGAGGAGGTCCAGAGCAGCCACGGGCTGCTGGAGGGACACGCTCTGGGCTTCACCCTGCCCACAGCTGCCTCCCAAAACCTGGGCAGCTGAGGGGAGCTACTGTGGGTGGGCCAGTTGCTGTTGTTTCACAAATATCCCTTGGCAGGTGCCGTGCCGGGCTCCTCACTCGTTCAGCTGCGGGAGGTTCCGGCTGTGCGGCTCGCCCGCCAGCGCCGAGGAGTTGATGGAGCTCCTCTTGAGGATCTTGTTTATGATGTCCTTCCACGTCTTCTTGTACTGGTGCCGCAGCAAAGAGTACACAAAAGGGTCTGAAACAGCTTTGCTGTAAGCTAAGCACTTGGAAATGATCCCCCAGTGGGAGTTGATGTGGACCACGGAGGATAATTCAACAAGTCTGGGGAAAGAGGGAGGGGGAAAGAGGGAACGTTAAAAATTACATAAACCCACCCCAAACCCACAAGTTATTGCTGGGCACTTGCAAGAAAACTAAAGAAAAGAAAGCCCGGCTCATGAAAATGTGTATGTTGTCCTCCTCTTATAAATTTTAAAGACTGCAAATGTAAGCTTGAGCCCTGTTTGCCAAAGTGCCATTGCTGGGTCTCATGGGCATCAAATTCTTCTACTATGAGCAACCTAAAAACCCAGCATCAGTCAGAACTCTTGGTTCTGGGTCCTCTCTAGAGCATCTGAGTCCCCTCACCAGGGCTACCCAGCTCTCTGGGCCAGTCCAGCTCCTAGAGAGAGTTGATGCCTTTGAACAGTTTGTCTGAGTTGTAGAAGCACACATGGAAAATTCATTGCTGAGAGGTGGCATGTCATACCTTGAATTAAAAAACTGGCCAGTACAAAGGGCAAGGATGCACATTTACAACAAATATAGCAAGACAAAAACTTTAAAATTGAAAATTGTTAGGGGAGGGAGGAGGGAGAAGGACTTAATATACTCCTCATACCTACACTAGCCCAGATAGCTCACTGTGTGCCGAGAGAGAGCATTTTTGACAGGGAAATATTGATAACTCCCCACGCCTTTGAGCAGCATCAAAGGGCAGCTCTGTTCAATATGCCTCTATAGCTGTTAGAAACTATTGATTTTCATAGAGGTCAAACAGCCACGTGTGCTGTTACAGAGCCCACGGGGCAGGTCAGGACTTTGCTGGACCTGTCTGCAGCAGCAGGTGATCTAAAATCTGCCTGGAAAATACCTTCCCCTGACAAAGCACCACCTCCAAGGAGCATTCTGGAGGGTGGTTCCTGCACCAACAATGACAATCAAGTTGGTACTTCAAGCAGTTTAGAGATGAGGATTATTTTCCCTCAGTCATTCCCATTCCATAACCTTTCACGACAACATTATTTAAAATAATGCTGAAGATGTCACAGTCCAGTCAATGTGAGGGACATTTCAGGTGACCAGGGAATGAGAATACTTGGGAATTGCTTGTGCCACTCCACTGGTGCTGCTTGGCTCAGCAGCTCTGAGGTCCCAAAGAACCCTCATCTGTCCCATTTCTCTCTCATCTCAAATAAACCAAAGTTCTTTCAACCTCTCCCTGTAATTCATGGTCGTTATCTTTCCCACAAAGATCAGAACTGAGACAAAATTTTCATCTGCTTGAGTTTCCAGGTGGTCTCATCTGGTGTACTCTCTCTTCTTTAATAAAATGCAACTTATGGCATCCACGTTAACATGTTCTAAAATGAGAATTGACAATTTTGAAATTAATCATCTACTGAGTCATATTTGCTTTGTAATCTACCATGATCCATCCTTGTTGTTCTCCACTTCATTTATTCAATGCCTACTTCACATTTTGAATTTCACCACGTTGAATCTCATTTGGATGATTTATTTTTACTGAGTGCTTTACAGATGTGAATTTGATTACGTTTAATTAAATTCAGTGGATGCCTTGAATAACCAAAATATGACAAATTTGCGTCTGAGGCTCTGTCAGTCAGTTCTATGAGACATTAACAATCTCCGTTTAAGGCACATCAAGCAGACACTTCAGGGTTGCAAGCCTAGACTTGCTAATTTTACCTTCATTGACTGATCAAATGAAAAGCCTACACTTTTATTAACAAGATCTTAAATATTTTCCTTGCATTCTGTAAGCTTCCTTGACATTTACACATTTTTCAATTCTCATGCATTATTTTTTATAGTAAATTACATTTGCTGTTATCAAGCAGCAAACATAGAAATGTAGCCAAACCCTGAGCTATGCATTTCATTTCATGTACAAACAATTAAATGTCAGCCTTTCAAGGCACATCACAGAATTTATTGCCTTTGAAAGGTTTTGTTTCTCATTTGTGAGGGAAATGATATGCAGAGCTTCCATTTTCATGAAACGTTTCAACCTAAAAGAAGACATTTTCAGTGAAGGTACATTAATATTTCAGTGCTACCTGTAAATTAAATTTTACAGTCTCAACTACATAATTCCCTGGCTTGCTTTCATAAGCCTCTCTTCTACTGTCTGGTCTTCAAACCCTTTTTATTTCAAAGCTTTAAGCTTCTTTTCTGTGATATTTTTTTCATATTTTAGAAACTTACAACTCTGTAGAGTGTGTCATTTCACATGGCTATCCAATTATTTTATTTCCCCTTCAGTAAACAAACAAGAATGCCATGTTGAAGAGTGTGACCTTGATGTCTACACACATAATGCACACTGGAAATCCTTTATTTACATGTGCAGTTAACCACTAACATAAAATATTTTACTGAACGTGTGCCCACCCAGCTGGGATGCTGAAGAACACAAATTGCAGAAGAATTCTGAGCTTCTGGTGTGCCCAAGCAGGATCTGCATATGCAGAGGGCAAACAACAGTTTAAAACCAGGGTTTGCTTACCCCCTATCCCCCAGAGATGATACAACAGAATTTTAATCATCTTCTGCCTGTTCCACCATCCTCAGTAACCTGAGGGCATGGGATTATGAACTTCTGCCTGCTATTACTTCAGGATTTTTAATTTAAGGCCAATTTCCTCACACATTGACAGCACTTATTAACTTACATGACCAAAGTTCTGTATTTCAGTATGAAATGCCTGGAGTTGGAAATGAATTTTAGAAACTTTTATGACTCATCTTCATTTTTCTTATGAAAAAGTTCCTTGGAGAAAAGACATTTGGAACAAGTGTATTTAATTGTATAGTGATGAATACAGCAAAGGAAGAAATGTGTACCAGCAGGTTATTTTACAAAACAAGAAGCAAGCCATGCCTAGAGATATACAGTGGGGGGATTACACCTGTGATGCTGGTAAAGTGGAAACATTGGGTCAAAGGCAATCAGATCCTGATACACTACTTAAGATCATCCACTGAACTAATTAGAAGAGTGTTTTCTTGATAAATGAAATGCCTAATCTGATTTTTACCTCAGTGTGATCTGAAAAGCTCAGGTTTGCCCAGAGAAGCATTTTTCTGTCTGGGTTCATGAGCACAACTCCTTCGCTCGTTCATGGAATATTTTTAGTGTGGAAACAGGAAGATGTTACAGTGAAACCTTGTGATTTGCTGCTGTCAGCCCCCAGTTCAGGCAGTACTTAAGAGCATGTTTAATTGAAATATATTGCTGATTAGGAGAGGATGGGCAAGGCACTCCCTGTCCTGTCTTCTGTCCATGGATTGAACTGTGATTGATCATGTCCCTCCTAAGAATGCAAAGCACTGGATGTGGTCCAGAAATTACACACGATTACACACTTGCTCACACAATTAAAATCCAATTCTCCCAATCCCCTTGGTGTCAGGGTGCTCAGCCCTGTGTGTGAGGCCCAGGGAAGGCAGGGATGAGTCTCCTGGGACACCCAACCCTGCAGGTGTCCAGCAAGGGCTCTCAGGGAGCTCAAGAGGGAATTCCCCTTAGCCTGCTGTGCAGTTGTGGGAATTGAAAAAACAGAAACTCCCACAGACACTGAAGGGTTTGATCTGCAGCCTTGGCAGGAAGCTTGGATTGATGTAAAAATACAATTCACAGATATTAAGCAGAAAAGTCATAAACTCCTATTTCTATAGTTGTAAGTAAGAATATGCCTGAAGTAAGTGAGGAACTGCACTGATAAGATGGTGAAGGGTTTCTAATGCAGGGGTGGGGTTGTATGGAATAAGCTGAGAGTTCAGAAGTGAGAACAGAAGCAGATGTGTGCCTGTGAGGCAGAAGCCCATTGGACAAAAGTATCCTCAGTGCAGCAGAAGTGAGTAAAGGTGATGGGTCAGAAAAGCAAAATAAACCCTGTGGCAACTGTCCATTGGGTTAGAAAGTTCTAGATTGCCTTGTAACAAAGAACTTGTGACTGCTCCTGAGCTATGGCAGAATGCTTGCTCCTCTGAAACCTCAGGCCTCTGAGACTGATGTTTGTCTGAGCAATGAATCGTTCTTAGCCTGAAAATTGTCCCATCCCTTCATTTCTAGCAGTGACAATGATCTGCAGTGATCCTTTTACATGTCAGAATTGGAAAGGCCAGGAATGTGGGAGGCTTCACCCCTCCTGACATGTCTGACCAGCTCCCACCCTACCCCAAAACATCCTCATGCACCCGGGACCTGCATTTGCCCTCTCCTCACCATCACCCTCTGTGGAGAAGCTGCTCCTCAGCAGGAGAACATTGAAGTGATCCTTGTACAGACTAAAGGGAGGAGGCTCAGGATTTTTCTACCCCCTCTTCTGTATTTTAAGGCTACTGGGACGCAAACTGGGATGCCATGGAGTGAAGAGGAGATGGGGAGGTGGTGCCTGAGTGCTGAGATGCCTTTGGAGGAGCACAGAAATACTCCTGACAGCTCTGGTTAGAGCACTTGGTGTCACTCAGAATAAGCTGCCAGCTATTCTGTGACTGGGAGGATTTTCAGGAATTCAGAGACCTAACATGAAATGAAAATTAGCCGTTTGCAAAAAGACAAATACTTTAACATCTTGCAGCTTGAGAATTAAGGCTAAATGTCCTTAATTACAAGTCCTTTCATACCATTTAAGTGCATGGCTTGCAGTGGTGTCTTGTGGCCACAAAGGGAAAATGAAGGTAATTCTAGTAAATTACCTAAATTTTCTAATTCTGGGAATTCAGGGTATAAGACTGAATTGGAAAAGCTCAAGGTAGGCCAAAAGTTCAATTATATTGATTCTTAATCCAGATTTTTTAATGATTTTTTTCAAGGTGGATCTGATTTGAATGAAATTAGCCCCACTAGTTTCTACTTAATAGTATTGGAATAGGAGATATATTAAATTTTTTTTCTTTCTCTGTTGTGCATAGCAGCATCTCAGTTTTTCCAAAATCTTATAATACGGAATGCAAGCTGTAAATTTCCTTTAACAGCTAGATAACTTTTTTTCTGGATGTACTCACTTTCTAACACTTTTTATTTCACAGGAGTAATTTAGTGTTTCCCACAGGAGCCATTTCCAAAGATAAGCTGGTGGATAGATATCTACCATAAATCACAAGAAGATTTTTCAGTTATGAGCTAGCACAGCTTTGATATTTGATATTTATGACTAATAAAACCTACCCAATCAGACAAAACTGTTGTTTGAGTCTGTGGACCATGTTCTCACCTCAGCTGAATCTTGTTGACCAAATTTTTACAGTCTGACCTGTTCAGGAGAGATTTTCCCTGGAGATCAACCCCTGGACTGGGAAGTCAGACAGAGCAGTAGGTGACAACAAAAAAATGTCCGTGATGCCTTGTTCAGGCTGCCCTAGAGCAGAGGCTGGCAGAGTTACAGAATAAAGCAGGGATTTATTCCAAGGATCTCCTCCATGGATCCACCTTGGGCAGCACAAGAGCCCAGCCAGGGCTGCACCCAAGATGAACCAAAATGGCCCCAAAATGCACGGCCGGGCACGGGGTCTGTCACTGGGATCAGTTCTGCTCCATTTGCACCTTGCAGTTCATTGTCCCATTCCAGCTTTAGCCCCTGCAGTCCCACCCTGCTTGTTTTTCTCTCTCCAGCCCACGGTGTTTGTGCTCTTGGGCTGAGATTTGGATCATTTGTCCTTGGTGCCCAGCTGGAGCAGGAATTGTTTTGTCTCCCTGCTCTGTGCACAGAGCTCACCATCCCCTCATGTGAAGCTCAGACCCACACACTAAAGGAGGACAGGATCTGACAAATAGAAAAGCTGAACCTGAGGCATCATCTGAAAAACCTTATGGTTTCCTAAATCCCTCCCGTGCAAGCAGCACATTGACTGGGCTGAGTGAGCAGAGTCTGACCCTCAGACTGCATCAGGACTGAGAGGACAAGCACTGGGACATTTTACATCGTTTGTTAGCTCAGTAAATGCAACCTCTGTTTCAGGAGTGGAAGCGGCGCATCAGATTTCCCCAGGAGACTGGAATCCTGCTCTGGCTCAGAGTGCCCCACTTCCCTGAGCCAGGAGTGCATCTCAGCAGCCTTTTCCAGGATGTAGGTTCACACTTACCTTGTGATTACATAAGGTGCAAAGCAAAGGATGAAGGTACCAATGAAGGTACTGATCTTTTTCGTGGCCCGCTGCCGCCGTCTCCTCTGCTCCTCGAGACAACGCTCTCGCACGCTGTGGGACATTCAGCACAAACACAACCAAATCAGCCACAAATAACACCAGGTAACAATTCCCAATTCCAATTCACCATGGAATGATGGAGAACAATCTGGTTTAGTTGTGCACTGCATTTAAATGGGACAAACCCAAGTATTAATGCATTGTCTGTTCGTCTTACCCTCCACAAAGTTCCTGACAAATACGTGGTTGTATATTTGTGTGCACACACCCCCATTATATCAACTGATCTATAGAAAAATTGGTGGATTTCATCCTTGAATTCAGTTTGCAGCTCCTTCTTGAGCTACTGTAAGGTGTATTTGCAGGCAAGGTGATACTCAGAGACTTGAAAAATATCCAGTTGGAATCCAAATTAAACACAGGATTTGATCTGAGACCTTGGAAAAGGCTTCCAGACTTAGGTGCTAGAAGCGAGACTGTGGATTTAGAGTTTAAAGCAGAGACACATCAAGTTAAAAAGATGAACGTTTAGAGTTTTAAGAGTTTAAGATACAGAAAAAATTAAAGTAGTTACAGGGGTGAACAAGAAGTTTAGAATGCAGCACTGTAGGTTTGTGTGCCACAGCAGGATTGTCTAAGAAAGCTTACACTGTAGCATGGGTCCTTAGGTGAAATATTTAAGGATTGGGTCAAAAACATAAATATCCTTGTTCGCAGTGTTTTACTGGTCAATAACTCCTTAAAAAGTCTTGCAACTTAGGGTCTTGGGACCTTCTGAACCATGCAGTAAAGATGTGAGCTGAACTCACCCTTCCTATGTAGAAGATAAGACAATAAACCCCATAATCAAAAGCAATTCAGAGGTCCTGTCTCTAACTCATTCAAAATTCCTTCCAAAATCCCCATGTATCCAGAGTGGGATAGACAACATGCTTCTTCCCTAGAAACAGCAATTCCACTGCCTTGGAGAGGAGAAACGTCCCAGCAAGATACCCAACAAAACAACAAAACCATAATGGGGAAAAGAGCACTCTGAACCTCCAGCCCAGCACAGGAGCTCTCACTGTGTCCCACTGAGCTGTGTGCCCATAAACATCCCATGAGATCTGCAGGGCTCAAGGCTCCATAAAGTTGGAATTGTTTCACAAATCCACAGTCCTGGGACATCCTCATTCCTCACCTCAGACCAGCCCTGTTTCTAAAAAAAAAGTTTAAATTAGTCACACCTTGGTTTCTTTCCTACTCTATGGTATTTTAGGATGGGAGCTTTTCCTTTGGATTTTCTGCTGGTGGTCCCAGCAGGCCACCAGAGAGCTCTGAATCCCCTCAAGGTGCCAGCAGGGCTGAGACCTTGCTTTGAGTGCAAAAACTCCCTGAAACCAGCACATTGGCTTGTGAAAACAGTGATCAATGTGAAAGCTCCTCCTCCTCCTCTGTCTGTCTGAGGGACTCCTGTGCTCCCCATGGTTTCCCAGTGATGTGGGTGAGCTCCTGTCTGCTCCAGGCAGGGGGATTGGGCGGCACTGGCACCTCCCACAGTGCCAGGACTGCCTGCACCTCAATAAATCCCTTTGGGAAGGGCACAGCAAAGCCAGACTGGCATCCTGAACCCCTCTCTGTGCCCATGGCAGAGCTGCTGACTCCTTGCACAGATCTCACAGTGACACAGTCACTTCTCAGGCTAACTGAATGGGCTGGCCCATGCCCTGCACTTATATATATAGATATTATTTTTTTTAAACCCAACTGTTTGGCGTTAGTCTTTCCATTTTTGTTGTAAATTTTTAATTGATGACTCACTCTCAGGCTCCACACTCTCTGAGGCTCATGGCCATACCCTTACATTATTTACTTCATCTGTAAATGTTTTATCAACACTCAAACACATGCCGTGTCCTGAGGATCTCAGTGTGTTTCAGTGATCTCTGTGGCAATGAGCTCCTTTGGTTCTTTTAAAGAAAAAGTGTTTATTTTGCTCCATTCTGAATTTGGTCTTACATTGTCAGGCCCAGAGACCTATCATGATGTGATGAAAGAAATACTGGAGGAAAAGTTTGTTCTTCTAACAAATTGTCTTTCTCTTAAAGAAAATGACCCACTTAAAGGTGTTACATGTTCTATATGTGAATTACTTGCAGCCAGAAATGACAGCTGAGAAGGGAAAAAAATTCCCCCTTTTCAAGGGAACCTGTGTGCTTTCAATTCTGCAAGAGCTGGGGAACTTGGAGTATTTTAATGTGCAGAAAAATTATCTCAGAGTTTCACGAGCTTTGTTTAAGACCTGTGTTCTTAAATTCAGAATATCCCAAGCCCATGGCAATACAGGAAAGTGTATTGCCAAAACAGGTTCAATTGAGGTGTTGTTAGGGAGGAGAGGGTGGTGTAATTTTTGTTTCTGTTTCCCCAGCCACATCTTTTCCTTTCTGGCACATGCAAGGCTGTCTCTCACTCCTGGAGCTCACCCATGTCCTGGTAGACTTAAACCCATTTCTTTTGTTCAGCCCTTCCAGATGTATCCAATAAATACCACATCACAGAGGAAGGTATTTTATCTCACTCCTTCATGTAGACCATGCACACAGATGGATATTTTGTTTTTGCACACACTCTCATCACTAAGATAAGGCACGTGTGAGTTCTAGCAGTGACATCAGTAATAGAACAGGATTATTGGCTAAGCTTTCAGTTAAAGATTTTAATATCCTGGGAAATCTGAGCTATATCTCTGTGAAGGTTTGGTATTTTAAGCAAAGTTTATGGGATATTGGACCTTAAAATGTGTAGAACTGGATACACCAAAAAGATAGTACAGATAATTTTAATTAAGAAATACATGGGTTGAGCACTTAAGTGAAGTTTTGCCCAAATCTCCCACAATACCCAAGATATGTTGGTCTTAAGAACAAAGAAAAAGCAGGATCCACTTAAAAAAACCTCAACTAACTTGAAATGCCACATGCCCTAGACATTCACACATATTTGCAGGGTATTTGGAGGTTTCCCTTGTGCTCGTCCTGAATGATCTTCAGGAGATCACCGGTGTCTTCCTAAGTCACAGGTAATAAAGCCATCTGTCACAATCCTGTCACCAGACCCCCCTGTGGCTGGATTCTGAGTCATGGGAAGCAGAAAATTGTCTGTACACATTCCCCAGCGCTGAAACCGGACCCTGCCATGAGCCAGAGGAGTCAGAGTAGCCTAAAGTGGGATTGCAAACTTTTATTCTCTCATTTGGGCTCTCCCAGCACCCACAGCTGTGCTGCCAGGTACTAAGGGCATCCTGAAATTGCCTGTTACACAAGGCAAATGATGCCTTTAGTTATCAGAGGTTTCTGAGCATCTCTGACTCTGCCAGCAGAGCTGCAGCCCCCGTGCAGCTCTGGCAGGAGGGGTGGTGACCTGAGGTCTGCCCCTTTCAGCACAGGAGCTGTCGCTGGTTAGAGCAGCCCCTCCAGGGGTCAAATCAGCCACCAGCTCTGCAGGGCAGGAAAGAAACTAAAACTCCTTCCTTAGAGAGAGGCACCAGAATAACCAGGTGCCAGAGGCACAGGCAGTGGTGCAGGTTACCCACAGCAAAGTGCCTGCACAGCTCTGGCTCCCCTGAAGAGAGGAAGCACCATCCCCACAGCCCCACTGCCTCCACCCCGCAGCGAGAGGATCACAAAATGCACAAACACCCTCAAATCGACCTCAACCAGGAAAAAATGCAGGGGAGGAGAAGCAACACTGAGATTTTTGCCCTTTTACTAAACTTTGCTGGGCAGTCCAGGCATACTTTTAGCATTAGGCAAAACGAGTGGGGTTTCAAACAGCCCTGGTGGGTTTGTGGCACTTCCCTGGGAGTAAGCACCACATCTCCTCATGCTGCAGGAGCTGAGGCAGTTGAGGCACAGTTCATCAAGCAGACAGCATGAAGGGCAGGAGGGTGTTTTTTTCCTCAGTGTGATTGGTGAATAAGGGAAGATTTATCCCTGTATTTCTCAAGAGCGGCAGCAAGACTTGCCCAAAGTTCTGCTCTGCATTCTTGGTCAAGAGACAGCTCAAACAGCTTAGCAGGAGGATTCTGAGCAAATGTTTCTGTTCCTCTAAAATGTGCTGCCCTGCCCTGATCCTTCCAGACCTATTTGTCTTAGCCTCAGGCATCCCCAAAGCATGACCTGTGTTTGAGGACAGCCACATGTGCTCCGAGCCCTGCAGCTGTGCTCTGGCTGCTGCAGATGGAGAGGCTGGTGGAGCAAAGGGGAGCAGGGATGCTCAGATGGGATGTGTGGCGTGGGACTGCCCTCTCTCTCTGCTCTCTGCTCTCCTCTCTTCCAGGTACATTTCCTCCCTGTATCACACATCAATCCTGCATCCCTTCCAGACCTATACATCGATTATTCAGGCAAGATTTATGGCTTGTGCATAATCCCTGGTGTGACTTCTGCACACACTCCTCTCCCTGTTTGGTTCTTGCCTTCCAGCCCACACTCCTGCCAGTCCCTGGGGACTTTTCTCCTCTTGTCTCGAGGCACAAGGGACTTGCCTAAAATCTCCCATTTGAAAGGAGCTTTATACATCCCTTGTTTGTCACATTAACGCTGCCACTGGTTTCTCTCTCACTTAAGGTTTAAGTACAGGCATTCGAGCACATGAATTTTGCAGATGTAATTCCCTTAAGGATCCTGCTTTCAGGAATGATAAAGTTACAGGGAGCACAGCAATGGGGAAACTGCTGGGAAAAGGAGCAGCAGGCAGCGCTCAGCTTCCCTTCCAAACTCTGAGGGACATGTGCAGCCTCCTCCCTCTCAGGGATCCAGCAACCCTTTTGGGGCTCACAGTGCCCAAAATATGCAAAGCTATCGACCACTAAATCCACCTTCAGACACAAAGGGCAGTGATCTGATCACTGTCTCAAAGGGAAGTGCATGCTTGGCCAAAGCTGCCTGTTCATTAGCTCTCCCTCCCAAAACAAGTCCTTATGCCTAACAAAAAATGAGTTCAGCAATCAGAGAATTGTGAAAAGAACCATGCAGAACAGAAACAGGCTGAGAGGATGTTTGTTTCCTCTCCCTCCCCATCCCTGCTGTGAGACACAACACTGAGCCCCCTCCTCACTTCTCCTGCCAGGAACATCTGCTGACCTCAGGGGAAGCTTACCTGGGATGGATGTCCACAAGCAGCACCAGGGTCTGCATAGTGATCACGTCGATGCGCTTGCAGTGGAACCGTGCCACCTTCAGCACTTTGAGATAGGTGAAACACAGCACTACCAGGGAGAGGAGGAAGCTGAGGGCGTGAAAGACCCCAGTGAAAATCACAAACTGTGTCCTATCCTCCGGTCTCTTGTTGTAGAGCGTGCAGGAGGCGTAGAGGTGATGGAAACCCAGCCAGGAGAGAGAAGCTGCCACTATGGGGAAGGATGCTGAGTGCAACCACGTGTAGCTGAGAATGAGAGCGGCGTCCCGGTACCTCATCTTGGAGTGGTAGCTTAGAGGGAAGACCACAGCAATCCACCTGTCAATGCTCAACGCTGCCATGCTCAGCATGGAGTTGGTGGTGAGGAAAGTCTCCAGGAAGCCCACAGCGTGGCAGACCTGATCTCCTGCCGGCTGACTTTTGTAAATGATCCCAGCCAGGGTCAGGGGCATGCTGGAGACGGCCATCAACAGGTTGCAGAAGGTGAGGTTGAGGATGAACAATCCCGGCACCTGCTTGCGGATGTCGGCGCTGTACAGGAAGCACATCAGCACCAGCACGTTGGCCAGCAGGGCCACGAGCATCAGCAGCACCACCAGGAAAGCCAGGAGCAGCTCCCAGATGCTCATGGTGCATCCAGTCACGGCAGGGACATCTCCAGAACTGCGCCGCGCCGGCACTGGGGGACCATGGCGCGAGGTGCCCCCGCCTCGCCCTCCTCCCCAGCTCGCTCCCTCCCGTGCATGCCCTCCGTGGTTTTAGAGGAGCTGCAGCTTTCTCCTCCAACCTCCCCCTCCTCGCTGCTCCTTTCCACGTCAACGCTTCCCGAGACGTGCACAAAGGCACCGGGAATGCCCATCAAACTGTGAGGAGGGCTTAGAAAATATCAGCAGGGCTGAACCACTGTCTGCCGTCGGTCCATTCGGAGGAGAGCGCGTTATTCTGAGAAGCTGCTCTCCTGAGATCCCCAATTGTCAGCCCCAAGCTTGCAAGCAATGCACCGAGTGGATTGTGCTCTCTTTCTGCCTTGCTTTCTGCCTCTCTCTCCCTCTGTGTCTTTCCTCCCCTCCCCTCTCCTCCAGCCCTCGCTCCCTTCCAGGCTGAATGTAACCTGCTTTTTATGATCACAGATAAAAACCCCATTAATGGATTAAAGCGTGCACAGTGCTGGTGATTCGCAAACGTGATTATGTCATCCCTGCTCCACAACCCCTCCCCTTCTACCTGCCACCGTGACTAGACTTTCCCCAAGAGAAATCCCATGTTTTCATTTAATTGATTTAGCCATTAATTTGCAAACGAGCCTTGTAACCGAATTCCTGCACTCCGGAGTGTTCCCCACATTTCTGTGCATCACTTGCAGTGCTGCCGCTTGCTCTCAGCCAGGGCACGGGCTTTCTTTTCTCTTCCTTAGCTCTGCTTAAAGAGATGGGGGAAAATGGATATATTCTGCTACTTCTCTGGAGCTGTCATTAGGCTACGGGAGTGGTTTTACCGCTCGGGTTCAGCACTCTGCAGTTTGCTGTCTCCAAATACCACGTGGAGGAGGAAACTGATGCTTCCCTTCCTTTAAAAGCAGGGAAATCAAAGCCCAGATGCCAGAGCCACATGCCCACGGTCACAGAGCAGGTGAGGGGCAGAGGCAGCATGGTGCTGCAGGTACCTTTATTCCCCCAGCCTTTCTCCTCTCCAGGACTTTCTCCTTCCTCCTAATCAAAGCCTCCCTCCCCGTGAGGGTGAGCACCCTGTAAGATCCAAACTAAAAAGCAGCTTGGCAAAGGCAATAGGAACGAGTCTGACTTGCACATAATTAGGTGTCAAAATTAAGTTTGTTTTAAAGGACGGAGCGGGAGCTGATTTCTCATTGCTTTTCCTGTCTCTTTAAATCAGTTTTAACCGGGGAGGCTGAGAGTTTGTGAGCAATCAGGACAGCTTTCTGATCGAGGCAGCCAGGCTTTAATCCCTGCACAATAAGAAGGCAAAAGATACCCTGCAGCACAGTTATTGGGGCTTAGCAAGTGCCTCTGCACGTGTGGGATAGCTCGGTGCTTGGGCAGTTTTCCCTCCAGAGCTGAGCATCTCCACGAGCAGCAGCTGCTCGCTGCAGCTCAGGAGCAGAGCTGGCACCCTGCTCGCTGCCAGAGCTTGGCATGGTGGAGAAAAAGCCTCTTTCACTGCAGTTTTGGTGTGTTTTGTTTTCAAAAGCCAGGCTTTGAAAGGAGCGGCTCGGGGTCTGTCCCTCAGCCCTGAGAGCTCACTGTTTCCAGAACACGACTCCTGATGCTGAGGGGATGAGGAGACACCAACAGCGTTTGTCTCCTTTCCAAAGTCAGTGAAGTGGTGGAGTGACCATCCCTGGGAGTGCTCAAAAAACCTGTGGATGTGGCATTTGAGGATGTAGATTAGTGGTGAACCTGGTGGAGGTGCTGGGTTGATGGCTGGACTTGATGATCTAAGAGGGATTTTCCAACCTTAGTGATCCTATGAGAAAAGCCTAAAGGTGACCCCTTCTTTAAAAATGAGGGGTTGTTACTCTCTTAGAAGAGGAGGACTGAGGAAATGAGGGAGAAGATGAAGGTTTTGCTGTTGCTTCACAGCACCAGAACCTCAGCAAGTTTCCTCCTTGGGTAGGAAGCAGCAGCCCTGCTGAGAGGGGTCCCCTGGCATCCACAGCCCGGGCAGGGTGTCCAAGGGACACTCAGGGACACTCAGGGACAGCTTAAAGCCTTCAAGCTCAGCAGGCAGAGGCAGCTGCAGGACCACAGGAAAGTGCTGTGACCTGGGAGTCACTGTGAAGAAAAATGTGGGAAAACTTGCTAGGAAGAACCGGGGGGAAAAATGGGAAATTCTGGTGATGCATTTATGAGAGGCAGGAACTCTGTGACAGGGTAAAGGGGAAACTCACCCAGTTGGCATCAAACGGATTCCTGGCTCTTTTTTCCACACTCAGCCTCCTCCTGGGCTCAAATGAAGCCTGCAAGACCCCGCAGCTGCACAAGGACTGGGAAATTCAGGTTTTTCCCTGCTTCCAATGCATGAGGCCCTGGGTTTATCAGGGTGGTTTCCTGACACAGCATGCTGTTATCCCTTCAGTGAGCTGTGCTGCCTCCAGGATTGAAAAGCTCTGCTCCTGAGTAATTCCCTGCTGTGACAGGGGGCTGGCATCAGTGTGAACCTGGGTGAACAGTGGGGGAGGAAATTCATGCCCGGAGAAAAAGGATTAGGGATGACAGTGGGGGAAAGGAGGATTCTCCCTAAGATATGGATGTGAAATAATGGGAGGCAGAATGAGAGAGTTCAGTGAAGCTGTGATGGAATATGAAAAGTCAGATTTGGGATAAAATCTACAACCAAGGGGAGAACCTTTGTGGATATCAGGAGGAAGCTGAAGCTTTTTCTCAGTGAGTAATTTGAATGTCAGTGTGTATTTTGTATTCTGAAGGCCCAAGTGATTTACATAACTAATTCCCCTGTTGCTGATCCCTGTAAGAGGGGGTTTGCTGAACACTTCAGGGTTTATTTATTTTGTGTACCTAAGGGAGCACGATGGACCCATGAAATGGCTTCATTTTATACAAATAAGGAGGAAAGAATCTGCTGGGCATGTGTTGAGGGTTAACCCCAGCTGGCAACTGAGCACTGCTCAGGCACTCCCCTTTCCCCAGGGGATGGAATCCTGGGGTGGAATCCTGGGATAGAGCTGTGGGATAGAATCACAGAGTCATTTGGGCTAGAACAGAGTCTAACACCAGAGTCTAAGACCTTAGACCAAAGTCTAAGGCCTTGGACCAGAGTCCAAGGAAGAAAAGGAAGCTCTTTAGGCTCTTTACTTGTGTGGGTAAACTTTAGTCTCTCCTATGCAAAGCCTTGGCAGGGCTGCTTGATGGAAACAGGAACCACAAGTCTGTGTCTCTTTGGGGCATCAGAGGTGACCTTTATACCTCCCCTGTCACCTTCCCTGACCAAAAATTCATTTACTTCAGTCCCTACTCTCCCCAGCCCCAGATAATGAGCATCACCCAGTGGATTCTTGCCTGGCTCCCTGTGGTGCTGATCTCAGGGGTCCCTGGGTGAGAGAAGAGATGAGAACGTTGACTCCATGTTTCAGAAGGCTGATTTATTATTTTATGATATATATTATATTAAAAGAAAATGATATATTAAAACGATATTAAAATAATAGAAGAAAGGATTTCATCAGAAGGCTAGCAAGGAAAAAAGTGGAATGATAACAAAAGCTTGTGACTCTCAGAGAGTCCGAGACAGCCGGACTGTGATTGGCCATTAATTAGAAACAACCCCATGAGACCAATCAAAGATGCACCTGTTGCATTCCACAGCAGCAGATAATTATTGTTTTTCTTTTCCTCTGAGGCCTCTCAGCTTTTCAGGAGAAAAATCCTGGCAAAGGGATTTTTCAGAAAATATCATGGCTACATCTCCCTCCTGTCCAGCAGGTTCTGTGTGTGGCACACTGGGGCTAACTGGGAGTTCCTGGCCAGCCAGGTGGCTCCTCACGGGGCACCACTCTGGGGATGTGGGCAGAGAAACCCTTCTGTGCTTCACCTCAGAGCCCTGGAGCTGAGAGTGCCAGGACAGCTCCCCAGCTGCTGCCCAGAGCCCTCCTGCTGGATTATCAGCGCTCGGGCTGTCGCCGAGGCTTTGCTTCATGGAATTAAAGAAACATCAGGCATGTGGCTGGTGCTCCTGGCACTTCTGCCTGCTGGCTGGCTTTTTAAGGACTCCCAGGGCAGCTAAGGAAATCAAATCAAGCCAGGAGGAGCAGAAAGGCATGGGAAGCTTTGAGTCAGGGTGGGTTGTGGGTGGATATGTGTGTGTAGGTGGATGGCAGAACTTTCTCCTTCCTGAGCTCCTTTGGAGCCAGGTGAGAGCTTCCTTCCTTCCTGGGGACCAATTAGGGGGTGAGCGAGCTCAGTGACTTGGTCCCTCTGTGTTATTCTGGCAAATGCAGGATGTTAAATGACACATTCCAGCAGGGCCTCTGCTTCACAATTCATATTTTAGAATCACTCCCCATCAGCACCATCAGTGATGCAGATATTGAGTCACACTTCATCTTCATATGGAGCTCTGTAAGAACAGCATTCTCTTAAAGGAGAGAGTGCGTGGTGTACCTGCTTTATTTGGTTTACCTCAAAGACAAAAAGGGGGGCTGAAAATAGAGCTTGGGCTTTAGATTTTAATTGCACTGCCATTTCTCACCCCGGGAAATATTTATTAACAAAAAATAATTAGCTACATTTTAATGCTTTTAAAGATATAAGAGAATTCTAGGTTGGTTTTCTGATTTTTTTTTTGTTCTCAACCTATTTTTACTCCTCGCCTCTTGCTTAATGCTAATGAATAAAAGAGTAACTAATGGGAAAATTAGCATCTTTGAGGGATCTTGAAAAACTCCAATTAAACAAACAAAATCCCATCTTATTTAAATGGGATTCAATTAGTATATCCATAATATCACAGCCTGTAGAGTTATTCAGCACACACCAACACCCTTTCTGTTTCAAACTTTTCTGGAAAGAATGATTTCCAGCCTCCAGGAACTGCTGAAATAATATCTTAGAAATATAATAATAAAAATATTATAATTCTAAATAGAATCTTGGAGTGGTTTGGGTTGGAAGGGAGCTGAAAGCTCATCCAGGTCCACCCCTGCCGGGAGCAGGGACACCTTCCACTATGCCAGGCTGCTCCAAGCCCTGTCCAACCTGGCCTTGGGCACTTCCAGGGATCCAGGGGCAGCCACAGCCTCTCTGGGCACCCTGTGCCAGTTTCCCATTTCCCTTTCTCTCTAGGATGCTTTTTGCAGCAGCTGAAAGAGAATTGTCTTTGCAATCAGAGCTGCCTTGTGAACTGATGCAGCAGCCTGAGCTTTGCTTTGCCTTGGGAAGTTTGTTCCTGTTCAGGGGACCTGGAAAGGGCTTGAAGAGATTTAGGGACCTGTATCCAAGTGGGAAAGTGATGGAACTGGAAGGTTTTTATTCAGGGAAAGGAATTAACCTCGGGGTGACCCCTCATAATGTCACCTATGATGTGCTGTGACTCTGGGATTTAAACTGTCCTGGGCAAAGCACTGGATATTTGAAATGCAGAGGAAGAAGGAAGACAGTTGCTGATTTAAAGACCCCAAATATTCTTGGCTGTCTGAAGACAGGTAAAGCAAATTAGTTCCCAATATTTTAGGAGTAAAGGCAGGACTGGATTTGCTAGATGTTACATTTTATACTGGTCCTGTGTGTGATATAAGTGATATAAGTGACACCTGTCAAATCTACACTGCTCTAGATAGAACTTGTTCACTTTACCCTGTACTCCTTCAAAATGTCAGAGCAGAAATCACTTTTGTCACACTTGCTCTTTTTAGATGTGTGGTATTTCAATTTCCTCTTGTTTTAAACTGGGCTGGCTCCTTCTCACTCAGCAAAGATGAAAATAGAGGCTTGAACAGAAGGCTTTCAAAATGAAACGTAGATGTCAGTGCCTGCTTCTATATAAAAAGTCATGCATGAGCATGCACCCTTGTAAACTTCCATTTAGCAATTAGCTAAGTATTTTATTTCTCATTATTTCCTCTACTATAGCAATTTATTGTGGATCTTCTTATCTATCCATTCTTTGCATGACATGTCCATTATTAATCTTGTTATCTTGTGATTGCAATATTTGATTTTTGCTGGTTTGGGGTTTGATTTGTTCAGGTTGTTTTTTTTTTTTTAACTGAACAGAATAGCATTTCTGCTCTTTCTACTAAGTTCTGTAGGGGAGGAGGTTATGATACATATGGGGATGATCTAACCAAATATGTCTGGTTTATTAACGAAGGATATTTGGATCTTTGCCACAGGATGAGCAGAAGAGTTTGGGTTCAAAAATACATTTAATTTCCATGAGCATATGTATTTTTTTTTTTTTTTTGCAGAGCTTGGTTTTGCTTTGCCTCCCTTACTCTGCTGGGATTTTGGACTTCAGGGCTCAACTCCTTCTGTGTCACCTGCAAATTCTGCACAACTAATTTAAATATACTGGAAAGCTTATTAACATTATTCCCTCTCAGGGAAGGAGACATGAAGTTCATTCTCTCAGAGACTAAAAGACTCATTGCAAAGCAGTCTATTAAGGGCTTAAGTTATGTCCCTGTAACAGCTCTTTTGGCGTTGTGATTCCCTTGGATCTGTGATATATTGACAAGGTTTTATAAGGCTTTTTTCACTGGCAGCTTTTCTACAAGTCCAGTAGGTTTAAGGACTTTGAAATTCTGATTTTAATTATTGATTTAACTGGCTTACTGTGGTAATGAAGAAATTATGCAATCCCTTCAATAAACTCAGCAGCCTTTTAAAAATACATAAGTTATTTCCAGGCCGTAGTATGGGAAGCACTATTAATGAGGTGTGGCCTGCCCTTGCCATCAGTTTGGCTTTTTCATTTTGAAATGTTGTTAGTGTAAAAGGGTTTTGGTTAGAACCTGTAAATCTCAGTCAATATTTCACAAGCAAAATAGAATCACAGAATGATTTGGGCATCAGTTTGGCTTTTTCATTTTGAAATGTTGTTAGTGTAAAAGGGTTTTGGTTAGAACCTGTAAATCTCAGTCAATATTTCACAAGCAAAATAGAATCACAGAATGATTTGGGCTGCAAAGGACTTTAAAGATCATCTCATCCCACCCCCTGCCATGGGCAGGGACATCTTCCACCATGCCAGGATGCTCCAAGCTCCATCCAGCCTGGCCTTGGGCACTGCCAGGGATGCAGGGGCAGCCACAGCTTCTGTGAGTAAATGGAGGGGAAAAGGAGGCGAATACTCACCACACTTGGTTTCTATATTAATATTGTATTGTATTTATATTATATTATATTATATTATATTATATTATATTATATTATATTATATTATATTATATTATATTATATTATATTATATTATATTATATTATATTATATTA
>NW_005054369.1:1033584-1040576 GCF_000277835.1 Geospiza fortis | reverse complement strand
TTATATTATATTATATTATATTATATTATATTATATTATATTATATTATATTATATTATATTATATTATATTATATTATATTATATTATATTATATTATATTACTTCATTATTAATGTTGTTATTATTATTATTTCGATATTAAAAAGCAAAGCAATCCTGTGTCCATCAACCCTAACCAGGAGGTTCTGAGACTGACATGGAAATCACCAGAAATGCAGCTGTACTGGCATTCCCTTAATAATTCCATTGTAATCCAGGAAGATTACAAGGATCAGCGGCTGCTCTTTGAAAACATCTTGTAGTCTTGTATCAAATTATGAAGATGGCAATAAACTGGAAGAGCGAATCCTGAGATCCTTTATTGACACCAAACAGGACTTTAGCTCTGAGCTGTCCCATTTGTAGCTCCACCAGTTGCTTTCTACAGCAAACATGACCTTCATTTCATGGCAGGTCCTGTGTGATGGCTCTCCTCGGGTCTGGAGCAGAGCACGTTCCATAAAATATACAAATGCAAAATTGGTGAGTTGTGTTAAATTCCACATGGGTTAATATTGTTTTTTTCATTTAATAGCTCAACCCAAAGAATTCTGAGTTCTGGTTTCAGGAGTTTCATTTCTGGTTTCAGGAGCTTCATCCTTTGCCAAGATGCAGCTGCTGCAGGGTTTGTGTTCAGGAGCTCAGCAATTTCTCTCATCTCTCTACTGGTGTAGAACACAGGGATAAAACTCCTCTAAAATAGTCACAGCCTTTCAGCCAACTCCAGCCTTGTCATCTCCTTTAATTTTTTTCCAATTCAGTAAATGTTTAGATAACCCAAACAATGAAATAGGAAGTATTGGCCACTCCCATGTAGGTTACCTGGAATGGAAGAAAACTCAGAGACAGAACCAGCCTGGTGTCCCAGCTCAGCCAGGTTCTGATGGAAACATCTGGAAAGCTGCCCAGTCCACAGCAATACTGTGCATTTATTAGCTGTAAATGAACAGGGATACCTCCAGTTTAATTTTACCAGGGACTCCTGACCTGTCTCAAGTGAGTTCTTCCCATGGAAAAAGTTGATTGAATCCACATTCATGTAGACTGTTTCCATGTCTACTGGCTAATCCATTTGTCTTTTTGAAATATGCCTCTGATAATGGTTCAGAGAAATCATGAGAAAAGAAAAAAAGCAAACACACAGGAAGATATAAGATTTGTGGAAGGAGCAAGTGAGGACAGAGACTTTGAAGTGAGCTGTTATATTCTCTATATCATACCATTCTAGAACAGTTTTTTTAATTTTCTTATATTAAATTTCACCTGTTAGCTGGGATTCTAGCCACAAAACCTAATTATAAGGCAGAAAAGAAGAAAGTGGTGAAGTTTTGCCTATGTCCCTAATCACTCTTTGATTTTTATCAAGCCAAGGCATAATAAACATCACCTGCAATTATCTCCCACGCAGAAAGATGACTTCCTTTTGTCAGGAATCCCTGGCAGCCAGACCCAGGAGCCCTGGGTTTTTTATTACTTGGGGCTCCAGGAACACCTGCATTTTCTTGGCACGCTCTGGAGATGAAAATGCTTTTACAGTGTTCATGTTAAGAATTTCCTCTGCAGCCCTGAGTGCCTCATTGATCTGGTAGCTGTAAAGGGGGAAAAATTAAAGGAGTTGCTGACTGATTTCTTTTCCCAGTGTTGAGGATCTCCTGCTCTTCATCACAAGTTTTAGCTTTATTTAATTAACTCTGAGTCCCCACTTTTGTTATTTGTGTGAAAGCCAAAGCCCCTAAAGATTTGGACAAAAAGCTACAAATGGGGATTTGCTTTCCTTACAAAATGCTGATCTTTTATTTTCTCATGTGAAAGAAAAAATGTTAATTATCACTAGCAAAGGGTTCTTTTTAAAATTTCAGTTTGAAATCAGTATAGTTTAATTAACTTCAAGGAGATATTCCTCCTCATCCTCTGGGCCTGGGAGGTGAGGAAACAGTGCAGGAGGAGCATCCCCACATCTGGAGACACAGGAAATGTCCCTCAGCCCCACAGCCAGATGTTGCTGGAGCTTCTCTTTATTTCCAGGTACAGTGTTTGAAATGGAAAAAATGGCTGCAAAAATGGCTGTAAGTGCAGAGAAATTGAGCTTGTCTTAATGCAAATCTCTGCAATATTTCCTCATTTGCAAACAGGGCTGTTGCCTTGGATTTCCAGCTATCTTCATTCCTCCCCTCTGGACATTGGCTTCTCCCCTTTTTTGATTCCAGCTGTAGAAGCCACACTGGATTTTGGATTTCTTTTCTTCTAATCTTTCTTGCAAGCCTTCCCTCATTTCTTCCCTGCTTTCCTTCACTTTTTCCCTCATCAGAGCTGTTTCACATCTGACAGTCTGCCTTTGGTGCTGAGTTAAGGGGAGGCAAGAGCATCCCAGCGAGTGATACAGGAGAGCACAAACACAGAATAATGTAAAGTTCAATCCAATTAGTAGAAATTGCTTGTCTGCCCCTCAGGAAATCCTCTAACTCACCCTGGCAGGGCAATGAGCCCCTTCAGATCATGGGATCACAGAACGGTTTGTGTTGGAAGGGACCTTTAAAGGTCATCTCCTTCCCTATGTGTTACATGGAGGTGGCAACAGGATTGAAAGGGCAGAAAATCCAAACCTTTTGATGTCAAAAACTGGACAATTTCTGCCCACGATTTTCATGCAGCCTTTGGAATGATTTCCAGAAAGAAATCTTGTAAGAATTTGCCCATTTTAGGGACAAGTAAAACCTGCCTTACAAAGATTTGTAGGGTTGTTGCAACTGGAGGAGATGGAAAAGCAATACTGAAACAAACTTGGGGGTTTTATCAACAAACAGCTTGCTTGGTCAAGTAAAGTGTAATTCCAGAGACAGCCATCTCCTTTTGCAACAGGGACCCCCAAACTCTGTATTCCCAAGCTTTCCAAAGCAAGATAAAAGCTCATACTTATCCATTGAGTCAGCAATCAGGTAAAATCAGTATTTTTTATTTCAAAGTATGCTTTGGGATTTTTTTTCCTTTATAACCCTCGCAGGATGAGTCCTGCAGTGCCAAACCCCAGCTTTAAGATGATTTTTTGTGACAAGACATGCATCACTGAGAATATTTGCCTGTAATGGAAGTGATGGCACAGGTTTGTGAAAACAAAGCTGCACTGACACAGGCTCAGAGAAAACCTCTGTGTTCCACATGGAAGTTCCTCAAAAGCCACTTTGTGACACCCCATGAGGGTTTAACCCACAACAAATTTGAGCCAAATGCTGTGATTTTCCAGCTTTTAACAGAGTGGTCTGAGCTGTGGTGGCACAGGGGATGAGCAGTGTGTAAAATCCCTGGTGTGGGTGGTGATCCTGGGTGTAGCAGTGAGCATTTGCTGCTTTTCTTTGCTCAGATCCTATGAGGTATAAGGGCTGTAACTGGTGAAATCCTTTCTCCATCCCAGAAAGGACTGGAGGCTCTTTACAGCCTTAACTTGCTCCCAGTTATCCACAGAGATTTCAGAATGAGGTAAAAAAAACCCCTCTCTTCTCCATCCCTGAGCTGATAACAGGAAAACTGGACTTATAATCTTGTTCCTTCTTCTTACACCTCTCTCTATCCTGAACATGAGAATAACCCTGGCTGCTGTAATTGTTCTTGGAAAATTACTACAGATAGACAGAAATACAGACAGAAATACAGATAAATCCCTGAATATTCCAGGATTTTACCTTTATCCACCAAAGGACAGGATTAGTTGCTGTGCAGCTTTATTAAGCACTGTGTTGGATGATTTTTACCAGGGAAAGCTGCATTACAATGGGGGTGAAAAACAGCACAGGAGGACCTGCAATAAAAATTCCAAGAGGGAGTACATTATCCAAACAGAACTTCATCTGTTTCAAGGGATTTGGTAGCAAAGTTCTTTGTCTCATTCCCTTAATTTTTTAATTGTACCATTGTAGGATGGCATGTAGAGAGCCAAGGAGGGATTTTCTGATAATTTGATTTGGAGAATACCATGGAATATATATTGTAATTGCCCAGCTCCTGGGTCAGAGTATCATATTAGCTCCAAGACCAATTAAGAGAAGGATTTTGCCTGCGTGGGTATTAAAGGAACATGGATTCTAAGAAGGACTGGGTTTGTGTGAGCACCTGTAGGTATGGGTGGGTGTGGACTCGGAAAAGTGGGAGCTGGGAATAGTGACACTCCTTACAAAAACAGTGTCCTGCTCAGACTTCCATCCTAGCAAAACATGTCCTAACTCTATCCTTGGATTACTTTGGCTCTCTTCTGCTTGCAGCCACCTTGTTTATCTGCTGCTGTCTCTACCAGAGGAAACAGCTTTAAAATATCACTAAATTCTCCTTTGGTGATTTATTGAATTTATATGGAAAGAGCTTCATTGGATTTTTTTTTTTTTAATAACAATATCCTTGTTCTGTTTTCTCTAAAGCTGCTCCTCCTGAGCTGGCTGCCTCTGTTAGCCCTGAGCATTTCTTTCCCAGATGAGTGTGGCAGCATTGCTTCTTTCCTCAATACAGCAGCTTAGAAGGCACAAGCAAAATGTGGTCTTTCCTAATAGGATCTGAAAAGCTGCACTTTCTGGTGGTTTTTAAGGTTGCTTTTTGTCTAAAGAAAAAAATCTCATAGGTAAGAAAGACACGACAAAGAAAAAGGCTTTCTGAGCTGAAACACTGAAGAAAGTGTTCAGGAACAGTTAATCCCCCAAAAGATATTTCTTGAGCAATTCTGGCAAGATTAGATAGAAAAGGCTATTACTTATGTGTCTTGCTGTTATTTGCAGCATGGGCAGGACTTGTCAAGGCACAAGTCTACTGCATTTCAATATTTTAGGTCATTCTTTATGCTGGAATCAGGATTATTTCTCATTCATGTCACTTCTATCTCCTGCTCATTATTTGATTTAGACATCCATCCCTATAGCACACAGTATTTTAGGCCTGACCCTGAGTTTTCTGGAGTGAAGACTTATGTAAAGATCAGTGGGAAGAATTTGAGGGCTTTTAATTAACCCTTGTTAAGCAAACAGGGGAAAACTTCCCAAACAGACAAAAATAATTGGCTTTAGTTGCCTTCCTGCATTAATTGGGAGAAAGTGAGTTCTTCCCAAAGTGGCAGACCACAAATCAAGTTATGAAACTCAAATACTGAATATATTTATACCAAATAAAATGAAGAAAGTAAACCCAGCAGTCAGTTTGCAGTCAATCACTCAGGCCATTGAGGTTTGTGTGATCTCAGTCACCCTGAAGTAGATAAACCAGCACATGGAGTCAGGCACAATTTTCTCTTGATGGGATTGAAAGATGAGTGACAATCCAGCCCTGTAAATGACTGATTTAAAGGCTTCAGCCTCTCCCAACACATCTTTGTCAGTAAAGAGTCTGCCAGCCTAAAGGGTTTTCTCCAATCAATTTTTACATTAGTTGCTGATAATTGAAAACCTTCAGCATGTGTCTGTGCAGATCTCTCCATCTTTTTGTGCTTCAGGTGAAAATGATGAGTTCTTGTCTGAGACTGGGTCCTTGTGTGTGTCATATCTGCTCCAAGGAGTGTCCTGTGGCCATGGTCAGCTCTCCATAAGGTGTAATAAACCAGCCTGATCACCATGGAATTCACCATGGAAAAATGGAATTCAGTAAGATGCTCTCTGTCTTAGCTGAGTAAATGCATTCAGGGATAGGAAAGTAAGAACAATCTAAGTTTGAAGGCCAGGCTGAGACCCCTTTTAATAGTTTGACCTCTTATTCCTAAGAAATGTCTAAAGAAAAGCACATTAATCCTTCCTGTGAACTATGACACATTTCAGAAAGGGAGCAGAAGTTGTGTTCTCCTGCTTTCATTTTATTTATTACCCCAAGAGGCAGAATTATATGCAGTCAGATTTCTTGGCACTCTAAATCTTAAAAAATTAGTTTCTGCTCATAAACATGAACAAATTTCCTACACAGCCATCATTTCTTTAACAGATAGATTTTTACGTTTGTGTGGCCTTTGTTCAAGTCATGACTTTAAGTGAAATAAAAAGACTGTCATAGGTAAGATATGGTACAATCTTTAGATCTAATTTTGCTAGTTAATTATACATATTCAGCTTCTTATCAGAAAATTATCAGCCTGGAAATAAATACGTCGTAGCCAAGGTAATCACTCAATATTTAATAAACTGTGTAGGCATTTCCTGCCATTAGAATTCAATGACAGTGGAATTTCAAAGAGCATTTTGGATAAATGCTGATACACACCCAAGTAGTTTGTGCAATACAGACATGCAAGGAACATCTTCCAGCTCTGAGGAATAAAACAAGATTAGAAAGCCATGACAAATGATCCAAAATAGGGTAAAGTCCCAAACATCATCTCCAGTGTAATACAGGATTAGCCAGCAGATGGGTTTAGAAACCACTCTTGTCTCTTATCACCAGCCAAAGATATTCCCCTCCCTCCTCCTGCTACTCTGCCCTTTCCTTGTGGCTGCCACAACATTAGAAAACACATTTTCCATGTGATTTATCTCCTAGACTTGAAGAACCACAGTGAAATCAGCTTGGTGGCTGCGAACCATCATGAATCCAGGGAAACAACATTCAGATGTTGTGGGCATCCCGCGTCAGACCAGACTGCAATCCAGAGTTACGGTTTCATTTAACAAATCCAAATTACACACTTTGACTTGGGCCCATCCAAACCTTTTGCTTCCATTTAAAAAGTTAAAACCAAATGTTTTGCTGTATCCATGCTGCCTTCAACTTTCCATTCTGCAAATCACTCAGCTTGCTGACTTCTCAGCTGGACTTAGGCAGAAAAACACATCAGGCTTTTGCACCGAGTGGAAAAAGAGCTGGGGAAGAAAAATTGCTTATGCTCAACCTAATTGGCAGCAGGGAATAAGATCAGGTTTCTGAAAAAAATGTTCATGTATGACAGCCCTTGCTGCTTAACTGGCAGAGAGGCTGAAAATGCAGCTGCATGAGCTG
>NW_005054369.1:1027263-1033562 GCF_000277835.1 Geospiza fortis | reverse complement strand
TCAGCAGGACCTGCTGCGGTGGGACAAGGGGTGATGGTTTGGAGCTGAAGATCAGTTTAGATCAGATTTAAGGAAGATGTTTTTTACAATGAGGATGGAGAGGCCCTGGCACAGGGTGCCCAGAGCAGCTGTGGTTGCCCCTGGGTCCCTCAAAGTGTCCAAGGCCAGGTTGGACAGGGCTTGGAGAGAGCAGAAGGTGTCCCTGCCCATGGCAGAGGGTGGAACTGGATGAGCTTTAAGCTCCCTTCCCACCCAAACCATTCTAAAATTCTTTGTTTCTCTGTGTCCCAAATGGGAAAATTCACTTGTGGGGAATTTTGGAAAGAATTCAAGACAGGACCTCTGAGTTGTTTGTGATGATGTGGTTTATTTTCTTATCTTCCACATAGGCAGGAAGGTTGAGCTCAGTTCACATCTTTACCACATGATTCAGAAGGTCACAGGACCCTTAGTTACAAGACCTTTTAAGGAGTTATTGACCAATTAAACACTGCTAACAAGGATATTTATATTTTTGACCCAATCCTTAAATATTTTGTCTTATGGACCCAAGCTACAGTGTAAGCTTTCTTAGCCAATCATGCTATGACACACAAACCTACAGTGCTGCATTCTAAACTCCATGTTTACCTTTGTAACTGGTTTATTTTTTCTATATCTTAAACTCTAAAACTCTAAACTTTTTACTCAGCTTAACATGTCGCTGCTTTAAACTACAAATCCACATTCTCACTTCTAGCACCTCAGTTTGGGAGCCTTTTCCAAGGTCTCAGATCAAATCCTGGGTTTAATCCTAAGCTCTGTGCTCTGTCAAACCTCACTGTGGTCTCATTCCACGTGGAAGCAGCTGAATGTGCTGAATGCAATTAAGTTCATGTTTAAATTAGAATGAGAAGTAATTGACAGTGAAAATCTGGGAAGTATTTCAGACAGAAATGAAGTGGTGAGTTTTGCTTTGCCATAAACTTCCTAAGAGCTTAAATATCACTGTGCTCTAGGAGACTTTGGGTAAAATGTTATGTTTGATTCTCAAAAGCCAACATAAAAATGGTATTTGGAAATGAGAATGGTTTTGTTTTCACAATGCAATCCTCAGCAAACATTATCCTCTCCTCCTCGGATTTGTGACAAGTTTCACTGGCTCAAATCAAATGTGTTTATTTTCAGAGAACCCTTTCAAGAAAATTCTTTTGAAATGAGTTGACTTGGGTTGTTATCCTACACTTTTTCATATTTCATTAACTTGACTTTTAACAGCTGGTGTTTAATGAATAATTACACAGTAATGAAAAATACATCTTGCATTTAAAGAAAGCTTTATGCAGATTTGCTAATCAATTTAGACACTGTATCTTATTTGTTTATAGTACATCTCCCAATTGGAGTGTAATTATCAAACTTTGCATCTATATTTAACTGTCTAAATTGAAGGAAATAAAACAGAGTTGAAGCAACTAATTGTCAGCATTACCAACCAATTAGTATTCTGAAAGATTATTCTGTTAAAGCTTTTCCATCCAGTATAACTCATCTTAAACACTCCTGGGGTTTGCTGTTCTGTCCATTTCCTCCAGGTATTTTTCAGCTCTAGAAGCAAATTGTGGAAGAATAGGACTTTTAGGTCCCTTCAGCTAGGAACATGAAAATTTTAGGCAAATAAGTGAAATTACAGATTCATTCTCAGTCTTTTATTTCTTCTAGCACCTGAGATGGGTTGGAAGGACTGAACATTGTTTCATCTTCTTTTTTAAAAAAAACAGATATTGTAGTTGATCCAAAAAACTGTTGGAAAAAAATACTGCAAGCATGCTTCATTTTTTTGATTTGCAGCAAAAGTAAGAAAGAAAAAGAACTTGCATTGTTGCTGTTCTAAAACGTGTTGCTGATATTCCACATGACATCGAAAAGCACTTTTAAAAGGTCATTTAGCACATTAAATAAATGTAACTGGATGAATGTCTGTACCAAGAAATCCAGACAAATTCAGCATCATGTTCTAAAGAGCAGTAAAACCTTGCTCCCTGGTTATAAAATGAATTTACATAAAGATAATTGAAAGATTGGATTTTCTTCCTGTGGGCTGCTGCGCTTGAAAACTACCTTATCTTCCATATTATGGGGGGTTTACAGTCCCTTAGAGTGTTCTAAGGAAAAAAGATTAAACAGAAAGAAGGAAAAGCTCCTAACATCAAATGGGGCACAGCAGCTGGATGTAGACATGGAAGTCAGTGAATATGTGGAATGATAATAACAGCTGACCTGATGTAATGTTACTCCAAATACAAATATGCAGATTAAATGAGCTGCAAATGTGACGTTTCTCAAAGTCTCCAGGAATGCAGCAGTTCCCAGTAAAACCAGAATTTTCTCAGAACAGGGATTCATAAGAATTCAAAATTCCAGGATTCCCTGGAAAAGATGAGGAGATGTGCTCAGGCTGTGCACCAGCCACCAGGCATGGACATCACTGATCCACCGCAGAGCAGGGGGTGCTGCTGCCACCCTGAGCTCTAGTGGTGCCCAGGAGGGAGTGGATCCAAAGGAAGGTGTCAGACTGCCCAAACTCCAGGAATCTGCTGCTGGGCTCTTCCTCCCTCTCCCGGGGTTTTCCAGGTGGTAAAAATTTGGGCAGCAAGCAGCAGGCATTGAAAAAACACCACCCACTCACTGGAGACACTGGGCTTGCTGTCCATGGGGGAGGATTGCTGCTGCACATCAGCTCCTTGTCTTCCTTCCCGTGGCAGGGAGCACAGTGGGATTCCTGGGGTGTCTGTGCAGGGCCAGGAGCTGGACTTCATGATCCTTGTGGGTCCCTTCCAAACCTGGATATTCCATAACTCTCTGATTCTCCTGGATCCCCTTGCATCACTGCACTCTAAGAGCAAAAGCCAATTTTGACCTCTTACCATGGTGTAAAGCGTGGAGAACTCTGCCCATGCCACTTTTAAAGCTTGTGTGTGAGATAATCTTGAGGTGAGCAATTTTGGAGCTGCCTGCCGGGTGCTTCCAAGATGTGGGAAGGTGTTAGGGAAGCACTGTGCTCCACTCAGCTCCTGCAGCACAGGACAGGTATTTTTTGCCATCAAATAAAATCACTCCATAAGAGCTAAATAAATCCTGTGCATGCAGTATGAATATAGGGTGTAGTGGGTAGAAATCCCTTTTTTATTCACGAGTTGCTACTTTTGGCTGAAGACACGTGTAGTGCAATAGGGGTGGGACAGCTGGGGACAGAGCCATCCCGAGAGATCAGGATGGATCCAGCTGGATTTGGATATAGGAACAGGAGGGGAGATGTGCTAATTGCACGTGGTGAACCTCTTGGCTGCCTGTTTCCCTGGTTGCTCTCCCAGTGACAAGGCACTTTAGGGAGGAAATCCAACAGTTTGTGGCATTCTGCCCACGGGGAGCAACTTCTGGAGATGGGAAAATGTCAGCCCCTGCGAAGGGATCGTTAACTCTTCTCCAGCAGGGAGGAGTGTTAATTGCTAATGAGAGCAGGGCTGGGAGCAAACCTCACAGTCCATTTTGCCTGCACCACCTTTTGAAGATTTGCTAAGGGCTCCTCTGCCAGCTCTGCAAGCACAGAGCCTTTGATCAGGATGGGTGAGAAGCGGTAGATGTGTCCCTGTCTGACCCTGGGCGAGGTCAAGCCCAGTGCCCAGGACCCTCCCTGGGGCAAACCTGGCCTCCAGCTCTGCAGAGAACTAATGGGAGAAGTCCTACCAGCTGAAATGAGAGGCCTGCAGAGATATTGAATTGGGACTGTTGGCTTTAGCCAGGCATTTTTCCCCTCCCAGATTTGTGCCGCTTGGTGTTTATTAGCTCCAAGCTCTTGTGCTACACCTTGGTTATGGAAAGAGAGCACAAAAATGGAGTAATCTAGTGGAAAGGTGCCCCTGCCACTGTCAGGGGGTTGGAACTGGATGATCCTTAAGGTCCCTTCCAACACAAACCACTCTGTGATTCCATGGCAGGATCTGATCCTGTGAAACTCTGTGCCAGGCTCATCTACTCACACAGAGGATGGAAAAGCCCTTTTTGGCCTCAGAACACAGAGGTGGCTCACAAAGCTCTCCCTTGCTGTTCTTGGTCCTTAGGAACACATTCAGGGCATAAAAGGAGAAGCAGGCCACGTTTTACTGCTCATATTTGTGGTAAGCCACAGACTTCAGTGTGCAGCATCAACTATGCCAGGCTTGTTTGGTTATGAAATCCAGATAATATCCTAGCAAGAGCCATGCAAACAACTCTAACTGGGCTGAGATTTGATTGTCCCATGATGACTACGTGAGAGTACAACCTCTGTGCTCCGGTGACACAACAATAGGGGGGTCCCTGCTCCCCAAACCCAAACCCAAACCCAAGCCAAGTGCAGAAGCAATAAATCAGCCCAGAGCCTAAGGAAGGATTTAATGAGTCATGAACCCCAAAATCTGGTCATTTTCTGTGAGGACTGTGGCAAAATCACCCTGCAGCCAGCCAGCTGAGGTGATGGGGGAGAGATTTTGAGAGGTGTATTAGGAAGCTTTAATCAGTGTTGCTTTAAATCCACCAGGTTAAACATTTCTGCACAAGGCTTATTTTGTTCATACATCCTCCTCACTTAGAAACATATTTTAAACAGACACACTCCATTTTTAAAGACTTCTATAATAATTTATGTGACACAAAAGGGGGGAGATTGCCAAAAGAGTGAATCATTTTATCTTGTTTGAAAATGTTATAAGGTAAATGTGAAGTTATGAAGTATTATAACACTCTTATGTGTCAGGAGCTCAATGCAGCATGAGATTTAATGGGAAATGGTGCTAATAGTGTGGTAATTGCCAAAATAGATGAAAGGCTTAGGGCTGGCTGCAGCAGGAACAGAGGGGCAGCCTGTCAGAGGGGAATCAGACACACAAATCCCACTGAAATGCAGAGGATTTAGGATGTCTGATTCTGCTGCAGCTGCAAAGAAAATCCCAGCCTCGGCAGGGAGATGATGGATCTCGTACTCTTGCAAGGTGTGTGATTTGGGGTTGGTGCCTTTGCAGTGGGAGCTGTCACAGCTCTGATTCCTGCAGGAATCCAGAGAAGCTGCAGGGGAAATGCCAGAGGCATGCAAGAGTTTCTCTTCCTGCAGAGCCCACTTTGGGATGGGAAGGGGCAGCATGTTGTGTTTGCACAAGTAAAATAACCCAGCCCCTGAAAGAGGCAGTGTCCTAGAAGTTGCAAGATGGGGCTGGGGGTGCGTATTCTATCCCCATCTGTCAGAGGTGGGGCAGTTATCTGTCACAGACATATTTTATGAAAAATCCTTTTGCTAGGATTTTTCTCCTGAGAAGCTGAGAGGCCTCAAGAATGCAATGTAAACATTGATTATCTGCTGCTGTGGAATGCAACAGGTGCATCTGTGATTGGGCTCATGTTGTTGTTTCTAATTAATGGCCAATCACAGTCCAGCTGGCTCAGACTCTGGTCAGTCACAAGCCTTTATGACCATTCCATTCCTTTCTATTGCTTGCTAGCCTTCTGATGAAATCCTTTCTTCTATTCCTTTAGTACATTTTAATATAATACATATCATAAAGTAATAAATCAGCCTTCTGAAACATGGAGTCAAGATTCTCATCTCTTCCCTTGTCCTGAGACCCCTGTGAACACCACCACAGTTCTCTGCTGTTCATTGGGCAGTTTTTTCTTTATCTCTTCCACAGCCACTTTGCCCCCTGCATTGCCAGAGGAGCAGCTTTCTGCTGCCCTGCATTGCCAGAGGGAGCCCAGGCCCATCTGCAGCAGCCCTGGAGCTGCAGAGGAAAACTCCCCCCTTGTGCAGGATCCCTGCTCCAGCAGCAGCACAGCTGGCACTGCAGGAGGGCTGAGCCCCCATGGGATGGGGCTGTGCCACCCCCTGACACACAGGGGGGCAGGGCATTTTCTCACTCTGGCAGTGTTGTTTTGTATTACTGCATTGTTTATTTTATTTTTATTTTCTTCCCTAATAAAGAACTGTTATTCCTGCTCCCACATCTTTGCCTGAGAGCCCCTTAATTTCAAAATTATAACAATTCAGGAGGAGGGGGTTTACATTTTGCATTTCACGGGACGCTCCTGCCTCCCTTAGCAGACACCTGGCTTTGCAAACCAAGCCAGGCAGCAAGATATTCAGGGAAAGCAAAGGGCTTTAATGGTCAAGGCAGCCCCTCCTCACCTTGATTCTCCCCCACCTCTGTTTCAATTGGGGAAAATTGTAATTACCACTGAGATTGTTAAGGGAAATACTTGGAGGCCTGAGCTGTCATACAGAGCAGAGG
>NW_005054369.1:1022600-1027253 GCF_000277835.1 Geospiza fortis | reverse complement strand
AGAGCCAGAATTATCAGGAAATCCCTCAAAGCAGAGGATCTCTCATCTCAGCTGCCTGCCAGAGCTCCAGAGCAAGGAAAAAGCCTCTTAATTGCAGGGGACACCCCAGTGAATTGGCCCTTACCCCAGATTGCTGAAAGCCATCCATATGCATACCCTAAAAAAGGCTCAGTGTTGCTTAGCTTCTTTCTCTCTCGTGCTTTCACTCCATTCCATCGGGTTCTGTGTGCAAAGAGGCTGCCAGATGATATTTAATGACTCAAATACAGACACCTAATGCCATCTTCCCCCTTGAGGGTGACTGAGACCCTCTTTGGGGTTTCATTTGGGCACCCAGATTGCTCCCATAGTTTGCAAACAGATAAGACGTGGTAATTTTTGCAAGGAGAAGGCTCTTGCTGAGTTACCAAGGCAATGCCAAACCCCTGGATAACTCTGGAAGCAGCAGCACAGTGAGTTGGTGCAGGGGGAAGCTGCACAGGTCCCTCAGCCAGGGGAGGGACAGAGCTCTGAGCTCATGGGTGCTCCTTTTGCTGCAGCTTCTCCAACCCTCATACAGGATCCCTCTGAGCCCCCTTCCCCTTCTCTCTGGCTGTTTGGGGAGGCCACAGAAATGCAGGGTTAATTCCTTTGTGCAGCAACCAAAGTGAGGCAGGTCTGCCGTGCTGAGCAAGGTCAGAAGCAAAATTATGAAGGAGAAAGTAAAACCCACCAAACTGGGAATAAATCCCATCTAGAAGCACACATGGGGATTTTTTTGTTGTTGTTTTTGTTTGGTTTTTTGGGATTCTTTTTCATTTGGTTTGTTTTGGTTTAGTATTTTTTTGGTTGTTTTTTGGGGGGTTGTATTTGTGTGTTTGTTTGTTTTGTTCTGTTCTGTTTATTCCACTCCAGTGTTGAAGCTGAATATCCAGCAGAGTGGAGATGCCATCAGGTTTTTAAGAACACACTACACCAGCTGTTTGAGGATTGTATCCCAGTATTATTATCGTTATTATTATTTAATAAGTCCCTCAGCCAGCATGTTCACAAATAAATAAACCAACAGGCCAAGGGCAGAAACAATCCCCCTAAAAGGCTGTGCTCCATTTGCTCTGGGCAGGTGCTGCTAATAATAGAAGTATCATGGAGTGACTCAAAGTGCAGCAGAAATGTTGAATGCTCGAGTGCACAGGGCAGAGGATTCCCAGCTGGACAGACCTGGAGTCATCCTCTCCAATTAGCTGGGGAAGGGAGGAAGTGTGAGGGGAGTTTTTTCTTTTTCACAAACAGCAGGACTGCTGGGAGACACTCCTTGAGCTGCTATTTGCAGCATCAGCCTCATGACATGGTTGAGACAATAGAAAGATGGCAAAAGCTCATGTACAGCCAGCAGCAGCCAAAAATTTCTTTTTTACAGAGCATTTGAAAAACTTTCTAGCCAGTAGCATATTGCTAAATATGCCAATAGCATATTGCTAAATAAATTGTTCTAGCCAATCACTAAAAGCACATGTACACCTGCTTCACACAATGCTTGCTTGTTTGCCTTCTATTAATAATACACAATACTCCAGTATTAAGCTTAAAACCTTCTACTATCTTGCTAAGCATATTTTTCTGTAGTCTTATCTTAGCCAAGCCTAAAACTCACGCTATTGTTTCATGTTCTTGCTTGCTGTACTACTGTAACTTTTTCTATCTTCAGACTTTACAGCTGTAGCTGGTTGTAAGTTCTCTCTTCTTTCCCTTTCTAAGTCCTGCTTTCCCAACTTTCTGAAAATCTTCTTACCTTTACTATTTCCCACAGGGAAGCAGCCCTGGCACACCTTCCCTGAGCAGCAGGGCTTTAACAGCACTCCAGTGCCTGTCTTTGGGGAAGGCAGCATTGCCTGGGAAGAATCACCTCTCCAAATGCCAGGCACAATATTTACCCATCAGCAAATGTGCATTTAACAGGCTGGGCTGGCTGCCCTGTGCTTAGGCAGCTTCAGGAAAGCCTCCCTCACAGGGCACTCTGCTTCCCGGGGATGCCAGCCCTCCTTCCCTCTGCTGGCTCTTTTCCACCTATTTGCTCACTCTTTTCCATCCCAGTTAGCTCTGTGTAGCCTGGAGGAAGTGAACTAGATTCTCTTTCTGGGGCATCATGAAAAGCAGTGTTTACAGCATGGCAGACAATCACATCTGTGTGGATCTGGTGGCAGCGCATGTGCGCTGCTGCGCCTGGCACAGATTTGATTTTCCCTGAGAGCATGGGGAGAAAAAAGCATCCAGGGCCCCCCAGCCCAAGGCCAGGACCACTGCACAAGCCTGGCCAGGCATCAGCACTTTCTGTCTGCTTGGAAACAAAAGCATTTGAATTGGGACTAATTAAAGTTTATAAATCCCAGGGTAGCATTTAAATCATGTTTTGAAACAATCTTCCTCTGAAACAATCCTCATCACTCTCCCTCCATCAGCTGCCAGATTATCAACTGCCACATGAAAGAGAAGTTTGTATCTCCTTGGAACAGATGTGTCAGCCAGAATATTAAAATATTCAAAGTAATATCCAGCTAACATGCGTATTTCCTGAGGCAGAAAATATTTTCCTGTTTCATAAGGCACCAAATCGACTCTCAGCAATCAAACTTCACTGACAGAAATTCGACTTCATTTTCCATTGAACTCCTGGATTTCCAAATACAGTTTTCCAAACAATGTCTCCTTTAGAGCAGACATGATGCCTAACAACAGCTCAGTCCAATGCCATGCCAGGTAAAGCCAGGCTGGCTCAGTGCTGGAGCTTTCACATGGAAACAACTCCTCTTTTCTGAAATTCCACCCAAACTGGCCAAAGAAATAGGCACATGTCATATTGGAAGTACACACATTTATAGGTTTTAACCACATCAAAAAGTTGTATTTTACTTGTATTTTTTATGCACCCCCTGGGTTTAATAATAACTTTAACGAGTTTATCTTTCACAATATTCGACTTTTTATCAGTTAGACTTTGGTTGGGGCTGGGGGATATGCTCAGCTTCCAGGTGGTGCCAAAATGTTCCCTCCTGTGGGGAAAAGCAACAATCAGGAATTCACAGGGGGGTTAGACATTGGATTACCACATTTAGAAAGGAAATCACTACTTAATAAGTCTATGACCTCTGGAGATCTCCACCCGAGGCTGGTGACACAGATGGACCCACAGAGGGGTTACAGGACGCACGGACACACCCCCAGCACAGCCTTTCCATGGGGGTGTGAGAGACCTGAGCAGCCACATCATCTCCTGTGGGGATGGACAGGGACAAACATGGGAATGAGTCTGGTGGCAAAGGAGGCAGGGAAATATGTCATTGATGAGGGGCAGGGAAATGATTAGGTGGGGAAAGGTCACTTTAGCTGACAAACTTTAGGCTTTGCTAGGATGCAGCATTCCCACCTTTCTACTGGTAATGCTCAGCTACTTGATTTTCCTCCCACCAAGAAATCCGTCGGTCTTTGACTGCACAGGAAGGTTTATTTTACTTCTAACTCAGCTGGAGTGGAAGCATTCCAAAAGGGTTTATTTCCATGTGCTCAGTGTTAAAATGCAATTCCTCTCCCCAGTATTTTTACAAGGCTGTTTGCTTTGTGTTTTGGTTTATTTATTGAAATTATGTGCGGTTTATTCCACCTGTGTTTTATTGGAAGAGCAGCGCTGCTAACTGAGAGGCTGTTTCCACTTTTACTGGAAAGGCTTTTCTGAATATTACCTTTGGATTGGCAAATTTTCAGTAATTTGCACTCTCAGCAACACATTGCTATGAAAATTGGATTTGGGCAATGGGCACTCCCTGAGCTCTTCACTCTCAGTGTAATGGCTTTAGCTGGAGGTTGAGCATACATCATCCTCCCAGCCACTGCTTTCTGCTCAGCACCAGCTGCAGATTTGGGGTCCCAATCCTTTAACCCTTATTCATGGGAAAACCATCACTTGGATTGACCTGCAGAGCTCAAGAGTTTAAGCCTCCATTAAGAGACTGCTGTGAAAATTAGGGAATAATTTAATTGCTAAATTGAATTATTTTTAATTTATTTTTAAAAACAAATTTTGTTTTAAACAATTATTAATGTGTTTAATTGCTTAGGTAACAATATTACCCCTATTTTTGGGCTTTTTTTTCCGAATTACTGCTCCGTGGTACAAACCACTCATTGATTTTTTTGCTTTCTTTCTGTCCTTAAGCCCCAGATTTGTATCTCTTGAAAGTATCCAAGTGTGTGAAGATGGATTGAGATAAAAAAAGATAGAAAAGGAATGGTGGATGTTGATTTCAAATCCTAAAAGGAGGGATAATGTAAAACACTTTCTCCATTCCCACACCACCAAATACCCAGGAATAAAGCTTCTCATGGATCCCATGCTGTCACTAAAGGAAAGATCAGAGAGGCATGTCTGTCTTACCTGAACCCATTTAAAAGTGGAATTAATCTCTTTAGGCAGCTGGAAGAATGAATTTGTTGCAAATGACATTTTTTTCAGCTATCCCCTGCCTTTGGATGGGGTGATATTATTGACGCTCCAAGTCATGGAGCCTGAGGATCCAGGACAACCAGTGCAGATTTTCAAATCTCTCACAGCAGTGAGATGTTTTCTGCCTTAGATTTAATAGGATTAATTAATCTTGGTAGTCATCCCTCAGGAAATAT